>NC_143034.1:72996370-73161370 GCF_057628025.1 Oncorhynchus mykiss | reverse complement strand
TCCAGGTCTGCGTGTCCCTGTCCGTATCTGTGTCCAGGTCTGCGTGTCCCTGTCCGTATCTGTGTCCAGGTCTGCGTGTCCCTGTCCGTATCTGTGTCCAGGTCTGTGTGTCCCTGTCCGTATCTGTGTCCAGGTCTGCGTGTCCCTGTCCGTATCTGTGCCCATGTGTGTGTGTCTGGAATAAGCAGCACTGTGTTTGTTTTATCAGATAAGTTGACTCTCTCTCTGTTTCTCTTTCTCTCACTCTCACTCTTTCTCTCCCTCTCTCACTCCCTCGCTCACTCTCTCTGTCTCTCTCCTCTTTCTCTACATCCTCTCTCTCTCTCTCGCTCTCTCTCTCTCTCTCTCTCTCTCTCTCTCTCTCTCTCCAACCCCCCTCACTCTCTCTTTCTGTCTGTTTCTCTCTCTCTCTTTCTCTCTCCTCTCTCTCTACATCCTCTCTCTCTCTATCTCTCTCTCTCTCTCCACCCCCCCTCACTCTCTCTTTCTCCTCTTCACAATGTCTCTCTCCTATAGGAATCAGTCCATGCTGTTTGGAGGGAACCCTCGTTATGAGAACGTTCCTCTGATCGGGAGGGGATCCCCGCCACCCTCGGTGCGTTGGCCACTAACATTAGAGGCCAGGTCCCTCGTGTGATGATGTCACTGACATTAACATTAACAGCGCTCCGTTCTACTGAAGGACCACAGACACACTCATGTATAGAGTTACTGTGTGTAGAGCCAGAGACCAGACAGGTCCCCTTGTTAGATAATGGCATCAACACTAACACATATTGTACTGAAGGACCACAGACATTCTCCAAGACACCGTGCTGCCTTCACTGTGTCTACCGTACAGTATCCACAACCTGACAGAAACCTCCTGTGGGAGGCAGGTAGCCTAGCGGTTAAGAGTGTTGGGCCAGTAACCGTAAGGTCACTGGTTCAAATCTCTGAGCTGACTATTTGATGTGCCCTTGAGCAAGGCACTTAACCCTAATTGCTCCTGTAAATCTCTCTGGATAAGAGCGTCTGGTCCAGATAATTGGCCCAGTCCTAAATCGTCTCCTAAAACCTGCGCCCTATGCACTTGTGATCCACCTTGCTATCTGATAGGCTATCTGGACGTTGCGTCATATTGCTTATACCAATCAAATACTCTCAGATTTCCACTAGTGTTTATTTGTGGGGTTGGTTTGGGATTGGCCCTTCCACTGCACATTATGGTGAAAGACTGCTCTCTGCTGGTCATGGACTGAAATACCGACAAAACAGTACACGTTCTGCTCCCTTGTGCCATTAATTGGCCTGATGCTCTGATGCAGGCCTGCTAATGACCGTAGAGAGATGCTAGCCTGCTAATGACCGTAGAGAGATGCTAGCCTGCTAATGAGCGTAGAGAGGGGATAGCCTGCTAATGACCCTAGAGAGAGGCTAGCCTACTAATGACCCTAGAGAGACGCTAGCCTGCTAATGGCTGTAGAGAGAGGCTAGCCTGCTAATGGCCGTAGAGAGAGGCTAGCCTGCTAATGACCCTAGAGAGAGGCTAGCCTGCTAATGACCCTAGAGAGAGGCTAGCCTGCTAATGACCGTAGAGAGATGCTAGCCTGCTAATGACCCTAGGGAGAGGCTAACCTGCTACTGACCGTAGAGAGAGGATAGCCTGCTAATGACCGTAGAGAGATGCTAGCCTGCTAATGACTGTAGAGGGAGGCTAGCCTGCTAATGACCGTAGAGCGATGCTAGCCTGCTAATGACCGTAGAGAGAGGCTAGCCTGCTAATGACCGTAGAGAGATGCTAGCCTGCTAATGATCCCAGGGAGAGGCTAACCTGCTACTGACCGTAGAGAGAGGATAGCCTGCTAATGACCGTAGAGAGATGCTAGCCTGCTAATGACCGTAGAGAGATGCTAGCCTGCTAATGACCGTAGAGAGAGGCTAGCCTGCTAATGACCGTAGAGAGATGCTAGCCTGCTAATGACCCTAGAGAGATGCTACTGTAATGTTACAGTATGAACCGACTGGTAATGTTACAGTATGACCTGACTGGTCATGTTACAGTATGACCTGACTGGTAATGTTACAGTATGACCTGACTGGTAATGTTACAGTATGACCTGACTGGTCATGTTACAGTATGACCTGACTGGTCATGTTACAGTATGACCTGACTGGTAATGTTACAGTATGGTAATGTTACAGTATGACCTGACTGGTAATGTTACAGTATGACCTGACTGGTAATGTCAGTATGGCCTGACTGGTAATGTTACAGTATGACCTGACTGGTAATATCAGTATGGCCTGACTGGTAATGTTACAGTATGACCTGACTGGTAATGTTACAGTATGACCTGACTGGTAATGTTACAGTATGACCTGACTGGTAATGTTACAGTATGGCCTGACCGGTAATGTTACAGTATGACCTGACTGGTAATGTTACAGTATGGCCTGACTGGTAATGTTACAGTATGACCTGACTGGTAATGTTACAGTATGACCTGACTAGTAATGTTACAGTATGACCTGACTGGTAATGTTACAGTATGATCTGACTGGTAATGTTACAGTATGACCTTACTGGTAATGGTACAGTATGACCTGACTGGTAATGTTACAGTATGATCTTACTGGTAATGTTACAGTATGACCTTACTGGTAATGTTGCAGTATGACCTGACTGGTAATGTTAGTATGGCCTGACTGGTAATGTTACAGCATGACCTTACTGGTAATGTTACAGTATGACCTGACTGGTAATGTTACAGTATGATCTTACTGGTAATGTTACAGTATGGCCTGACTGGTAATGTTACAGTATGACCTGACTGGTAATGTTACAGTATGACCTGACTGGTAATGTTACAGTATGACCTGACTGGTCATGTTACAGTATGACCTGACTGGTCATGTTACAGTATGACCTGACTGGTAATGTTACAGTATGGTAATGTTACAGTATGACCTGACTGGTAATGTTACAGTATGACCTGACTGGTAATGTCAGTATGGCCTGACTGGTAATGTTACAGTATGACCTGACTGGTAATATCAGTATGGCCTGACTGGTAATGTTACAGTATGACCTGACTGGTAATGTTACAGTATGACCTGACTGGTAATGTTACAGTATGACCTGACTGGTAATGTTACAGTATGGCCTGACCGGTAATGTTACAGTATGACCTGACTGGTAATGTTACAGTATGGCCTGACTGGTAATGTTACAGTATGACCTGACTGGTAATGTTACAGTATGACCTGACTAGTAATGTTACAGTATGACCTGACTGGTAATGTTACAGTATGATCTGACTGGTAATGTTACAGTATGACCTTACTGGTAATGGTACAGTATGACCTGACTGGTAATGTTACAGTATGATCTTACTGGTAATGTTACAGTATGACCTTACTGGTAATGTTGCAGTATGACCTGACTGGTAATGTTAGTATGGCCTGACTGGTAATGTTACAGTATGACCTTACTGGTAATGTTACAGTATGACCTGACTGGTAATGTTACAGTATGATCTTACTGGTAATGTTACAGTATGGCCTGACTGGTAATGTTACAGTATGGCCTGACTGGTAATGTTACAGTATGGCCTGACTGGTAATGTTACAGTATGACCTGACTGGTAATGTTACAGTATGACCTGACTGGTAATGTTACAGTATGACCTGACTAGTAATGTTACAGTATGACCTGACTGGTAATGTTACAGTATGGCCTGACTGGTAATGTTACAGTATGACCTGACTGGTAATGTTACAGTATGGCCTGACTGGTAATGTTACAGTATGGCCTGACTGGTAATGTTACAGTATGGCCTGACTGGTAATGTTACAGTATGGCCTGACTGGTAATGTTACAGAATGACCTGACTGGTAATGTTACAGTATGACCTGACTGGTAATGTTACAATATGACCTGACTGGTAATGTTACAGTATGACCTGACTGGTAATGTTACAGTATGGTAATGTTACAGAATGACCTTACTGGTAATGTTACAGTATGACCTGACTGGTAATGTTACAGTATGACCTGACTGGTAATGTTACAGTATGGCCTGACTGGTAATGTTAAAGGATGTTGCTGTGAATCAGAACCATTGTTCTAGTGCTGCTGTGTGCAGGGAGAGAATCAAACTCTTCAGAGTCAGAACACTTAGTCTCTTCTTACACACAGACACGCGCGTGCAAGGGAGACTACAGAGCACTTAAGTCTGCACAGAATTCAAGACAAGAGCACTTCTTGTTCTACAGAACAACAAGTGCTGCATACCCTGCCATGAGAGGAGAGGCCCAGTGGTGGTGTTATTAGAACAGAACAGCTACAATGTCAGCCGCTGTTTAATAAATGATACCGCTAACACACAGGGTCAGTCTCTGGCATCGGGAAACAAGTGGGACTAGATGATACCGCTAACACACAGGGTCAGTCTCTGGCATCAGGAAACAAGTGGGACTAGATGATACCGCTAACACACAGGGTCAGTCTCTGGCATCAGGAAACAAGTGGGACTAGATGATACCGCTAACACACAGGGTCAAGTCTCTGGCATCAGGAAACAAGTGGGACTAGATGATACCGCTAACACACAGGGTCAGTCTCTGGCATCAGGAAACAAGTGGGACTAGATGATACCGCTAACACACAGGGTCAGTCTCTGGCATCAGGAAACAAGTGGGACTAGATGATACCGCTAACACACAGGGTCAAGTCTCTGGCATCAGGAAACAAGTGGGACTAGATGATACCGCTAACACACAGGGTCAGTCTCTGGCATCAGGAAACAAGTGGGACTAGATGATACCGCTAACACACAGGGTCAGTCTCTGGCATCAGGAAACAAGTGGGACGAGATGCTAGGAAGCTGTCTTTTAAACAGATCCAATTCAGATGTGGATTTATGTGGATCGATGGAACCTATTTATTCATGAAGCGTTATATATTCCACTGGATGTTTTTAAGCCGTTGATGTTTTTAAGCCGTTGATGTTTCTAAGCCGTTGATGTTTTTAAGCCGTTGTTTCTAAGCCGTTGCCAATATGCAGTTGTCCATCCTATATTGTAAAAAATATAATATTTTTGGTACGAATGACAGAGACGAAAACCTGTTTGTGTGCCAATCATACTGGCCTTTTGTTTTTTCTACATCTACCATATAGGGTATGGGCCAGAACCTAACATATCTCTTCATGCTGTCTTTAAGAACACTTTGACATTTTTACAATGCTAGCCAGACATCTTACTCATATTTTGCTTCTAACTTTATTTTTTATATTTTCTGTTACCCGCAGACATTTAGAAACAGTAAGTGTTCTGTTGTACACTACACACAACCTTACTGTACCTTTACACTCCCCTTCCTTTGTTAAGGAGGATACACTACACACAACCTTACTGTACCTTTACACTGCCTTTCCTTTGTTAAGGAGGATACACTACACACAACCTTACTGTGTACCTTTACACTCCCTTTCCTTTGTTAAGGAGGATACACTACACACAACCTTACTGTACCTTTACACTGCCTTTCCTTTGTTAAGGAGGATACACTACACACAACCTTACTGTACCTTTACACTCCCTTTCCTTTGTTAAGGAGGATACACTACACACAACCTTACTGTACCTTTACACTCCCTTTCCTTTGTTAAGGAGGATACACTACACACAACCTTACTGTACCTTTACACTCCCTTTCCTTTGTTAAGGAGGATACACTACACACAACCTTACTGTACCTTTACACTCCCTTTCCTTTGTTAAGGAGGATACACTACACACAACCTTACTGTACCTTTACACTCCCTTTCCTTTGTTAAGGAGGATACACTACACACAACCTTACTGTACCTTTACACTCCCTTTCCTTTGTTAAGGAGGATACACTACACACAACCTTACTGTACCTTTACACTCCCTTTCCTTTGTTAAGGAGGATACACTACACACAACCTTACTGTACCTTTACACTCCCTTTCCTTTGTTAAGGAGGATACACTACACACAACCTTACTGTACCTTTACACTGCCTTTCCTTTGTTAAGGAGGATACACTACACACAACCTTACTGTACCTTTACACTCCCTTTCCTTTGTTAAGGAGGATACACTACACACAACCTTACTGTACCTTTACACTGCCTTTCCTTTGTTAAGGAGGATACACTACACACAACCTTACTGTACCTTTACACTCCCTTTCCTTTGTTAAGGAGGATACACTACACACAACCTTACTGTACCTTTACACTGCCTTTCCTTTGTTAAGGAGGATACACTACACACAACCTTACTGTACCTTTACACTGCCTTTCCTTTGTTAAGGAGGATACACTACACACAACCTTACTGTACCTTTACACTCCCTCTCCTTTGTTAAGGAGGATACACTACACACAACCTTACTGTACCTTTACACTCCCTTTCCTTTGTTAAGGAGGATACACTACACACAACCTTACTGTGTACCTTTACACTCCCCTTCCTTTGTTAAGGAGGATACACTACACACAACCTTACTGTACCTTTACACTCCCTTTCCTTTGTTAAGGAGGATACACTACACACAACCTTACTGTACCTTTACACTCCCTTCCCTTTGTTAAGGAGGATACACTACACACAACCTTACTGTACCTTTACACTCCCTTTCCTTTGTTAAGGAGGATACACTACACACAACCTTACTGTACCTTTACACTCCCTCTCCTTTGTTAAGGAGGATACACTACACACAACCTTACTGTACCTTTACACTCCCTCTCCTTTGTTAAGGAGGATACACTACACACAACCTTACTGTACCTTTACACTCCCTTTCCTTTGTTAAGGAGGATACACTACACACAACCTTACTGTACCTTTACACTCCCTTTCCTTTGTTAAGGAGGATACACTACACACAACCTTACTGTACCTTTACACTCCCTCTCCTTTGTTAAGGAGGATACACTACACACAACCTTACTGTACCTTTACACTCCCTCTCCTTTGTTAAGGAGGATACACTACACACAACCTTACTGTACCTTTACACTCCCTTTCCTTTGTTAAGGAGGATACACTACACACAACCTTACTGTACCTTTACACTCCCTTTCCTTTGTTAAGGAGGATACACTACACACAACCTTACTGTGTACCTTTACACTCCCCTTCCTTTGTTAAGGAGGATACACTACACACAACCTTACTGTACCTTTACACTGCCTTTCCTTTGTTAAGGAGGATACACTACACACAACCTTACTGTACATTTACACTCCCTTTCCTTTGTTAAGGAGGATACACTACACACAACCTTACTGTACCTTTACACTGCCTTTCCTTTGTTGTACCGCTCTCATTCTCCTTCCGCCCGTCTAATAAGAGGTGGTTCTAAGTCTTACTTGTAATTCTTAGTTCTAGTTCTTAGTTCTAATTATTGCTTTTGTAACCCTACACCTCCGGAAGGAGACTGACCATTATTAACCCGTTATTAACCCACATTATTAGCTCGTTTGGTCCTGACCCCAATGTGACCTCTCTAAGCTCTGTGACCTCTAACCTCCGGTGATGTTGTGTCCTCAGTGTGTTAACCTGTGAGTGGAACTTTTCATGTGATGTGCCCTCCCGTCACTAACCCAAATCTCGGCCACACGCCCCTCACCTTTGACCTCTGCCTGCCCTTCACCCGTGACCTGTGTCCTGCCGACTTTAACTACCTTGTAGTTCAGAACACTGAGTCGCACGACTCTCTAACTTACCCACCACCTAGCACCTCCTAATCAAAACAAATGTCTGAAAATGTTTCAAAGTTTGATTGATTGATTTGATTGAAACAATTTTTCTTTCACACAGTTATGGGATCTAACGTGTGTTTTGTTCCTTCCTCCTGCAGTATTCTCCCAGAATGAGAACTACCTACCTGTCTATGACTGACGCACAGATCAGACACTTTGGGACAGACTTCCAGCAGGTATAGCCCCCAACTATGGCCTACCGGTCCCCCTCAGGAAGGGTCTGTCTGGGACTACCACTGTACTGAGGAAGCAGAGTTTACAGATCACCCTGTCCATGGATGTCTCACCCTGCTCTCTTGGCCATCTGTTACTTAAATGCAGGTGGTATGGGGTCAACAACGGCTCAGGAACACACTGACACTCTCAAAGTCCTGTACTGTACGTGTAGAAACCAGGAGACTACATAGAACCCTGAGTGTAAAGTGCACTTGCATCTCTCCCCAAACAAACCAACAATTCAGTTATGTGTTTTCTTCAAATGTGAGTGTTCGTCTCGAGCCAGATCAGAAGACATGATTGTTATGAACCAAGTTGAACGTTTATATATTGTCCTGTGAGTGACGTCACCTTTGATGGATTTCAGGGGACAGCAAATAACCAGATCGATTTCCTTCACAGCCATAAATGGTTATTACATGAACTGTCTTCAGTCTTCCCCAACCTGTCATCGCTATTACAAGCTGTCATCTAACCAGTCTAGCATTCAGCTCCTCTTACACTTGACGACACAGCTCTTGCACTTGACGACACAGCTCTTACACTTGACGACACA
Source organism: Oncorhynchus mykiss (assembly GCF_057628025.1). Lineage (NCBI taxonomy): Eukaryota > Metazoa > Chordata > Actinopteri > Salmoniformes > Salmonidae > Oncorhynchus > Oncorhynchus mykiss. The sequence continues at coordinate 73,152,815 of NC_143034.1, read as the reverse complement.
GCTCTTACACTTGACGACACAGCTCTTACACATTGACGACACAGCTCTTACACTTGACGACACAGCTCTTACACTTGACGACACAGCTCTTACACTTGACGACACAGCTCTTACACATTGACGACACAGCTCTTACACATTGACGACACAGCTCTTACACATTGACGACACAGCTCTTACACTCGACGACACAGCTCTTACACATTTGACACAACCCAAAGTCTTCATGATGTCTTCCGTCAGAGTGATGAGTCAAACTTGATGAAAACGGACCACGTATTTATTGTCACTTATCTTCCAGGTTATTCATTGATATCGAGGAATGGCGAATATAATGGACTTATTTTTTAAATGTGACTGGAAAACAGATCATTCATTGAAATTGTGATGATGTCTACACTCTTAGAGAAAAAGGTGCTGTCTAGAACCTAAATGGGTTCTTTGGCTGTCCACATAGGAGAGCCCTTTAAAGAACCGTTTATGGTTCCAAGTAGAACCCTTCTGGTTCCAGGTAGAACCTTTCGGGGCTCCATGTAGAACCCCAAAAGGATGGAACTCAAGTGTTCTACCTGGAACCGGAAAGGGTTCTACCTGGAACCAAAAAGGGTTCTACCTGGAACCGAAAGGGATTCTCCTATGGGGACTGCCGAAGAACCCTATTTAGAACCCTGTTTTCTAAGAGTGTAACTCTATATGTATGTGTAAGGGGGACTGAGGAGAAAGGATGCATGATGATGTTTCTAAAGCCTTTATTTCCTGTAACCTGTTTCTCTCTGTTCTCCTATGCTGTGTCATCCTGCATGCTGTGTCCTGCTCAATTCTAGCCTGGATCTCCGACTGAATATCAGTCCGTTTCATTATTGTGTCAGCGAATCATCAAAAGGAATAAAACAGCGATATTCAGTTTCGGTTCCATGCCAGTTCATTTCAGGACGACGCCGAGGGCTTTACCGTAGCTTGGCACCTACACTGAATATTGCTCTGGTTCACTATTGTGTCACTTGAATCTGTGGCTGTGTCCCAATAATCTCTCACTTGTTCACTTCCCTGCATGGAAAGGAAATGACTGTTCCACTAACCCGAGTCTACACCAATCCAATGCGTTGGAACTTGTAGGGAGTAGTGAATGAGTTCACACTTCAGGAGGATGGAGAGAGCATTGGGTTGCACCGTCTGAATTACAGCGATATTTCCTTTGGATTCTAGACTTATCGGCCTACTGCCTGTACATTAGCGTGTTAAACATTCCCTGGATTAGGATGAGAGGAAACCATCAACAACGGAAATGGTGTTGATGGTGAATTACTGGTAAGTATTATCACTGATGTGATGTTTATTGGATGTTTGTTTGTTTACCACGAGTTGGACATAACCTAACATATCTCTTCATGCTGTCTTAAAGAACACTTTGACATTTTTACAATCCCAACCAGACATATTACTCATATTTTGCTTCTAACTTTATTTTTGTTTGTTTGTTTACTACGAGTTGGACACAATCACAGTACTGCAGGGGCCCTCAACAGTCAGATAACCCATCACAGTACTGCAGGGGCCCTCAACAGTCAGATAACCCATCACAGTACTGCAGGGGCCCTCAACAGTCAGATAACCCATCACAGTACTGCAGGGGCCCTCAACAGTCAGATAACTCATCACAGTACTGCAGGGGCCCTCAACAGTCAGATAACCCATCACAGTACTGCAGGGGCCCTCAACAGTCAGATAACCCATCACAGTACTGCAGGGGCCCTCAACAGTCAGATAACCCATCACAGTACTGCAGGGGCCCTCAACAGTCAGATAACCCATCACAGTACTGCAGGGGCCCTCAACAGTCAGATAACCCATCACAGTACTGCAGGGGCCCTCAACAGTCAGATAACCCATCACAGTACTGCAGGGGCCCTCAACAGTCAGATAACCCATCACAGTACTGCAGGGGCCCTCAACAGTCAGATAACCCATCACAGTACTGCAGGGGCCCTCAACAGTCAGATAACCCATCACAGTACTGCAGGGGCCCTCAACAGTCAGATAACCCATCACAGTACTGCAGGGGCCCTCAACAGTCAGATAACCCATCACAGTACTGCAGGGGACCTCAACAGTCAGATAACCCATCACAGTACTGCAGGGGCCCTCAACAGTCAGATAACCCATCACAGTACTGCAGGGGCCCTCAACAGTCAGATAACCCATCACAGTACTGCAGGGGCCCTCAACAGTCGGATAACCCATCACAGTACTGCAGGGGCCCTCAACAGTCAGATAACCCATCACAGTACTGCAGGGGCCCTCAACAGTCAGATAACCCATCACAGTACTGCAGGGGCCCTCAACAGTCAGATAACCCATCACAGTACTGCAGGGGCCCTCAACAGTCAGATAACCCATCACAGTACTGCAGGGGCCCTCAACAGTCAGATAACCCATCACAGTACTGCAGGGGCCCTCAACAGTCGGATAACCCATCACAGTACTGCAGGGGCCCTCAACAGTCAGATAACCCATCACAGTACTGCAGGGGCCCTCAACAGTCAGATAACCCATCACAGTACTGCAGGGGCCCTCAACAGTCAGATAACCCATCACAGTACTGCAGGGGCCCTCAACAGTCAGATAACCCATCATTGTACTGCAGGGGCCCTCAACAGTCAGATAACCCATCATTGTACAGTGTGAATTCTTTGTTGTGGTCATGCTTTTCTTCTTTGTTTGGAACCTCTCAACTACTGTTTATTTTCTGCGTTTGTTGAAGTATTGGACCAGGTGTATCCATTACATTAAACAAATACATTTTAAAAAGCTTTCTGTTTGTCTATTTTGCACATATACAGTCATTTAGATATACAGTCATTTATAGATTACACAATATTATACTGCACAAATATTACATATGAGTAATTTACCAGACACTCTTATCCAGAGTGACTTATAGTACATTCATCTTAAGGTAGCTAGGTGACACAACCCTATATTACAGTCATAGTAAGTACAACTTTCCCTCAATAAAGCAGATATTAGCACAGTCACTGATAGTAAGAAAAGACAAATGCAGGTGAACCCAAACCTATTCCAGTCCAAATCAAGCACTGCGTAGTTAATGTATCTAGCCAAGTGGTAAAACAGGTGAACTGGCATGAAGCACAAAGACAAGCCAGTATCAAAAGTGGTGTAGTCTGACACCTAGTGGACAGGTTGATGTTATTGTGATAGCTGGCCCACTACCAGGTTGATGTTTTTGGGGTAGCCGAGCCGGCCCACTACCAGGTTGATGTTATTGTGGTAGCTGGCCCACTACCAGGTTGATGTTTTTGGGGTAGCTGAGCTGGCTCACTACCAGGTTGATGTTATTGGGGTAGCTGAGCCGGCCCACTACCAGGTTGATGTTCTTGGGGTACCAGAGCCGGCCCACTACCAGGTTGATGTTATTGGGGTACCAGAGCCGGCCCACTACCAGGTTGATGTTATTGGGGTACCAGAGCCGGCCCACTACCAGGTTGATGTTCTTGGGGTAGCCGAGCCGGCCCACTACCAGGTTGATGTTATTGGGGTACCAGAGCCGGCCCACTACCAGGTTGATGTTCTTGGGGTAGCTGAGCCGGACCACTACCAGGTTGATGTTATTGGGGTAGCTGAGCCGGCCCACTACCAGGTTGATGTTCTTGGGGTAGCTGAGCCGGCCCACTACCAGGTTGATGTTCTTGGGGTAGCCGAGCCGGCCCACTACCAGGTTGATGTTATTGGGGTACCAGAGCCGGCCCACTACCAGGTTGATGTTCTTGGGGTAGCTGAGCCGGACCACTACCAGGTTGATGTTCTTGGGGTAGCTGAGCCGGCCCACCACCAGGTTGATGTTCTTGGGGTAGCTGAGCCGGCCCACTACCAGGTTGATGTTCTTGGGGTAGCCGAGCCGGCCCACTACCAGGTTGATGTTATTGGGGTACCAGAGCCGGCCCACTACCAGGTTGATGTTCTTGGGGTAGCTGAGCCGGACCACTACCAGGTTGATGTTCTTGGGGTAGCTGAGCCGGCCCACCACCAGGTTGATGTTCTTGGGGTAGCTGAGCCGGCCCACTACCAGGTTGATGTTCTTGGGGTAGCCGAGCCGGCCCACTACCAGGTTGATGTTATTGGGGTACCAGAGCCGGCCCACTACCAGGTTGATGTTCTTGGGGTAGCTGAGCCGGACCACTACCAGGTTGATGTTCTTGGGGTAGCTGAGCCGGCCCACCACCAGGTTGATGTTCTTGGGGTAGCCGAGCCGGCCCACCACCAGGTTGATGTTCTTGGGGTAGCCGAGCCGGCCCACCACCAGGTTGATGTTCTTGGGGTAGCCGAGCCGGCCCACCACCAGGTTGATGTTCTTGGGGTAGCCGAGCCGGCCCACCACCAGGTTGATGTTCTTGGGGTAGCCGAGCCGGCCCACTACCAGGTTGATGTTATTGTGGTAGCTGGCCCACTACCAGGTTGATGTTATTGTGGTAGCTGGCCCACTACCAGGTTGATGTTCTTGGGGTAGCCGGCCCACCACCAGGTTGATGTTCTTGGGGTAGCCGGCTCGGGGAGGCTTTGTACTTGTTATTTATAGAAAAGCAGGAACCACTAGAAGCCGATACAAGCTTGTTCCTGCAAAAGCAGGAACCACAGTTATAGTTAAGGCACACATCATTCTAGATTTTAAGGTACACAGCATTATAGATTGTAAGGTACACAGCATTATAGATTGTAAGGTACACAGCATTATAGATTGTAAGGTACACAGCATTATAGATTGTAAGGTACACAGCATTATAGATTGTAAGTCACACAGCATTATAGATGTTAAGGCACTCAGCATTCTATATTTTAAGGCACTCACACACATAAGAGTTAAAAAGTGTCCCCACTACAACAAACAAATACTTAAATACATGTAATTTTGTCCTTAAAATATTTAATTGAAATACTGTAGAATGATGTTAATTCCTATGGAGGACTGCTCCTACGCAAGGTTTTTTCACCTTTTAATGGAGCGATTGGTGGTTGATCGGTTGCGCCACTGGGGAGTGACAATATAGCCGACAGGTGGTTTCAAAGGCTCTCATTGGCTGATACATAGCATGCGCAATCCAGGGTTTACCGACGTCATTGGAATAAATGGACCCGTCCCGGATGCCGTACTAAACCCGGACAGGATGTGGCTTTCAATTATGTTACCAGAATGTGTTAGCTAAGAACCACGACTTGTAAGCATAATGACAAAAATATGTTCCCCCAAGAAAAAATAGATTTTGTATCAAAGTAGAGGATCGTGGCGGGGATGTGGCTACGTTATGGGAAACGTTTTCGGGAGAAAGAGTCGCCCTTCTCGAGTTACAGAACAAGACCGAGCGATTCTGGTCAGTTGTTGTTGCTAGCCTGTTTCAATAGTAGAGATGCTAGCTAGTTTGCTGGCCTGGATTAACGTTAGCTAGCTGTCTGATCTACACACTAACTTGGTAACAATGCCTGCTAGCTAACGTTAGCTAGTTATCAACACCCAGGCGCGATCATGGGACAGTCGCAGTTGTTAAAACGATGACGTGACGTCTCAAAGTGATCAACAGTAGCTAACTAAATTAGATTAGCCAGTTGTGATCGCATCAGCAGTGTCTGAGCCTGCAAATGACAGGGTGTGACAGGTATTTATAGCTAACTAGCTAGGGACTGTAGCCAGCTAACTATTTTCATGGCAGAATTATATTGTAGGTAACTAGCTATCTACATGGTAAACAATGTTCAGAAAAGAGTGTATTGAGACGGTGTCTGGTTATCCCGTTGTGTATGTTCATCTCTCCAGCAACTGAAACAGCAGAGAGATAAACTGAAGCACTACCAGAAGAGAGTCACCCTGCAGCTGGAGAAGGAGAGGAGTCTGGCCAAGCAGCTGCTGAAGGATGGAAAGAAAGAGTGAGACTGGATACTTCACTTGTTCAGGCATCATCTAGGCTATAGCCAGGTCCCAGATGTGTTTGTTCTGTCTTGTTGTAATGGGGTGTTTCCAGGTTAAATGAAGACCGGCACGGTTGTTGATGAAGTCAGTGGATTAGTACATGTTGCAACAGGGACACGCCTCCAGCACAGAAGCAGAGCAAAATAACGAGCCGTTTCTGAGCCCTTACATCCATTTCTAATCACATATGTTCTCTAAACACATGACCAAAGATAAGGCAGTGACTCACACAGTCTGCAGATACAACAATAATAACCAGTGTCCTCAGAACTGGCACCTTTAGACTGGCTCCCACACTATCAGCACGTATAACTGGCTCCCACACTATCAGCACGTAGAACTGGCTCCCACACTATCAGCACGTAGAACTGGCTCCCACACTATCAGCACGTAGAACTGGCTCCCACACTATCAGCACATAGAACTGGCTCCCACACTATCAGCACATAGAACTGGCACATTTAGACTGGCTCCCACACTATCAGCACATAGAACTGGCACCTTTAGACTGGCTCCCACACTATCAGCACGTATAACTGGCTCCCACACTATCAGCCCGTACAACTGGCTCCCACACTATCAGCACGTAGAACTGGCTCCCACACTATCAGCACGTAGAACTGGCTCCCACACTATCAGCACATAGAACTGGCTCCCACACTATCAGCACATAGAACTGGCTCCCACACTATCAGCACGTAGAACTGGCACATTTAGACTGGCTCCCACACTATCAGCACATAGAACTGGCACCTTTAGACTGGCTCCCACACTATCAGCACGTATAACTGGCTCCCACACTATCAGCCCGTACAACTGGCTCCCACACTATCAGCACGTAGAACTGGCACCTTTAGACTGGCTCCCACACTATCAGCACGTATAACTGGCTCCCACACTATCAGCCCGTACAACTGGCTCCCACACTATCAGCACGTAGAACTGGCACCTTTAGACTGGCTCCCACACTATCAGCACGTAGAACTGGCTCCCACACTATCAGCACGTAGAACTGTCTCCCACACTATCAGCACGTAGAACTGACACCTTTAGACTGGCTCCCACACTATCAGCACGTAGAACTGGCACCTTTAGACTGGCTCCAACACTATCAGCACGTAGAACTGACACCTTTAGACTGGCTCCCACACTATCAGCACGTAGAACTGGCACCTTTAGACTGGCTCCAACACTATCAGCACATAGAACTGGCACCTTTAGACTGGCTCCCACACTATCAGCACGTAGAACTGTCTCCCACACTATCAGCACGTAGAACTGGCTCCCACACTATCAGCACGTAGAACTGGCTCCCACACTATCAGCACGTAGAACTGGCACCTTTAGACTGGCTCCCACACTATCAGCACGTAGAACTGGCACCTTTCGACTGGCTCCCACACTATCAGCACATAGAACTGGCACCTTTCGACTGGCTCCCACACTATCAGCACATAGAACTGGCACCTTTAGACTGGCTCCCACACTATCAGCACGTAGAACTGTCTCCCACACTATCAGCACGTAGAACTGGCTCCCACACTATCAGCACGTAGAACTGGCTCCCACACTATCAGCACGTAGAACTGGCACCTTTAGACTGGCTCCCACACTATCAGCACGTAGAACTGGCTCCCACACTATCAGCACGTAGAACTGTCTCCCACACTGTCAGCACGTAGAACTGGCACCTTTAGACTGGCTCCCACACTATCAGCACGTAGAACTGGCTCCCACACTATCAGCACGTAGAACTGGCACCTTTAGACTGGCTCCCACACTATCAGCACATAGAAATGGCACCTTTAGACTGGCTCCCACACTATCAGCACGTACAACTGGCTCCCACACTATCGGCACATAGAACTGGCCATAACATTCAACCTTGCACCAATACAATCCTGTGTATTACAGAATGGAAAAGTAGAATGCATTGTGTTAACCACTTAACTGCATATGAACGTTATTCATCTTAGATGTCCCATTACACTAGCAAACAGCTGGGACTACTAAGATGTATCAAGTCTAGTCAAATCACCAATGCATGCATATCACCAGAATCTAACTGTTGAATTGTGGACTGACTGAATCTGATCAATGCATGACTTTATGACAAGCAAAATAAACACTTGTAATGTTAGGGACTTGGTTTATTGTGCAGTGCGTTGTTCTTCCACTCCGTAGGAAGGCACTGGTTCTTCTCAAGAAGAAGCGTTATCAGGATCAACTGCTAGACAAGACTGAGAACCAGATATCAAACCTGGAACGCATGGTGAGGCTGAGGCTCTTCTTGGGTCCTATGGTTTCACTGACTTTTATAGAATGTAACTACATTGATGTCATGTTTTGCACAGCCAACCTCTCTTTTAAACGGTTTCCTGGCTGGGTATATCTTGGATGTTCTGTATGGTGAACACTATCTATCTTAGCGTACTGATGTGTTTTTACAGGTTCAGTGCTGGGTTCTCCTATCTTAACGTACTCATGTGTTTTTACAGGTTCAGTGCTGGGTTCTCCTATCTTAACGTTCCTCATGTGTTTTTACAGGTTCAGTGCTGGGTTCTCCTATCTTAACGTACTGATGTGTTTTTACAGGTTCAGTGCTGGGTTCTCCTATCTTAATGTACTGATGTGTTTTTACAGGTTCAGTGCTGGGTTCTCCTATCTTAACGTACTGATGTGTTTTTACAGGTCCAGTGCTGGGTTCTCCTATCTTAACGTACTCATGTGTTTTTACAGGTTCAGTGCTGGGTTCTCCTATCTTAACGTACTCATGTGTTTTTACAGGTTCAGTGCTGGGTTCTCCTATCTTAACGTACTGATGTGTTTTTACAGGTTCAGTGCTGGGTTCTCCTATCTTAACGTACTGATGTGTTTTTACAGGTTCAGTGCTGGGTTCTCCTATCTTAACGTACTGCTGTGTTTTTACAGGTTCAGTGCTGGGTTCTCCTATCTTAACGTACTCATGTGTTTTTACAGGTCCAGTGCTGGGTTCTCCTATCTTAACGTACTCATGTGTTTTTACAGGTTCAGTGCTGGGTTCTCCTATCTTAACGTACTGATGTGTTTTTACAGGTCCAGTGCTGGGTTCTCCTATCTTAACGTACTCATGTGTTTTTACAGGTTCAGTGCTGGGTTCTCCTATCTTAACGTACTCATGTGTTTTTACAGGTTCAGTGCTGGGTTCTCCTATCTTAACGTTCCTCATGTGTTTTTACAGGTTCAGTGCTGGGTTCTCCTATCTTAACGTACTCATGTGTTTTTACAGGTTCAGTGCTGGGTTCTCCTATCTTAACGTACTCATGTGTTTTTACAGGTTCAGTGCTGGGTTCTCCTATCTTAACGTTCCTCATGTGTTTTTACAGGTCCAGTGCTGGGTTCTCCTATCTTAACGTACTGATGTGTTTTTACAGGTCCAGTGCTGGGTTCTCCTATCTTAACGTACTCATGTGTTTTTACAGGTTCAGTGCTGGGTTCTCCTATCTTAACGTACTCATGTGTTTTTACAGGTTCAGTGCTGGGTTCTCCTATCTTAACGTACTGATGTGTTTTTACAGGTTCAGTGCTGGGTTCTCCTATCTTAACGTACTGATGTGTTTTTACAGGTTCAGTGCTGGGTTCTCCTATCTTAACGTACTCATGTGTTTTTACAGGTTCAGTGCTGGGTTCTCCTATCTTAACGTACTCATGTGTTTTTACAGGTTCAGTGCTGGGTTCTCCTATCTTAACGTACTGATGTGTTTTTACAGGTTCAGTGCTGGGTTCTCCTATCTTAACGTACTGATGTGTTTTTACAGGTTCAGTGCTGGGTTCTCCTATCTTAACGTACTCATGTGTTTTTACAGGTTCAGTGCTGGGTTCTCCTATCTTAACGTACTGATGTGTTTTTACAGGTTCAGTGCTGGGTTCTCCTATCTTAACGTACTCATGTGTTTTTACAGGTCCAGTGCTGGGTTCTCCTATCTTAACGTACTGATGTGTTTTTACAGGTCCAGTGCTGGGTTCTCCTATCTTAACGTACTCATGTGTTTTTACAGGTTCAGTGCTGGGTTCTCCTATCTTAACGTACTCATGTGTTTTTACAGGTTCAGTGCTGAGTTCTCCTATCTTAACGTACTGCTGTGTTTTTACAGGTTCAGTGCTGGGTTCTCCTATCTTAACGTACTCATGTGTTTTTACAGGTCCAGTGCTGGGTTCTCCTATCTTAACGTACTCATGTGTTTTTACAGGTTCAGTGCTGGGTTCTCCTATCTTAACGTACTCATGTGTTTTTACAGGTTCAGTGCTGGGTTCTCCTATCTTAACGTACTCATGTGTTTTTACAGGTTCAGTGCTGGGTTCTCCTATCTTAACGTACTGATGTGTTTTTACAGGTTCAGTGCTGGGTTCTCCTATCTTAACGTACTGATGTGTTTTTACAGGTTCAGTGCTGGGTTCTCCTATCTTAACGTACTGCTGTGTTTTTACAGGTTCAGTGCTGGGTTCTCCTATCTTAGCGTACTGATGTGTTTTTACAGGTTCAGTGCTGGGTTCTCCTATCTTAGCGTACTGATGTGTTTTTACAGGTTCAGTGCTGGGTTCTCCTATCTTAACGTACTGATGTGTTTTTACAGGTCCAGTGCTGGGTTCTCCTATCTTAACGTACTGATGTGTTTTTACAGGTTCAGTGCTGGGTTCTCCTATCTTAACGTACTCATGTGTTTTTACAGGTCCAGTGCTGGGTTCTCCTATCTTAATGTACTGATGTGTTTTTACAGGTTCAGTGCTGGGTTCTCCTATCTTAACGTACTGCTGTGTTTTTACAGGTCCAGTGCTGGGTTCTCCTATCTTAACGTACTGATGTGTTTTTACAGGTTCAGTGCTGGGTTCTCCTATCTTAATGTACTGATGTGTTTTTACAGGTTCAGTGCTGGGTTCTCCTATCTTAATGTACTGATGTGTTTTTACAGGTTCAGTGCTGGGTTCTCCTATCTTAACATGTAGTGTAAATGTTTTCACAGGTTCAAGACATTGAGTTTGTCCAGATCGAGATGAAAGTCATTGAGGGGCTGAAGGTTGGAAATGACTGTCTGAAGAGTATGCATGAGGTAGGTTATGGTTCGCTTCTTAGTCCAGGGTTTTCTATGGGTGGGAATCTGCTCTTCCTCAGAATACAAGTGAGTCACATGACAGACTAAGCACACATTCACAGTCACACACTCACGTGTGGTTAGGCATGCACACACACTCACACAGGTGTAAGACATTCAGCTCAGTGTCCTAAGTGTTAATAAATAAACCTTCTACTGGCATGTAACCTTTTATGTGATCTGCACCCCAGACGGTGTGTTAGCTAGCGTCACTGTGCACATTGTTTGAAGATTAAAGGATTAAGTTCCAAATCCCTGACTACAGCGAGCCTAGTGGTGTGACTGCTGCTCCGTATCCTGGGTTACTCTCTGTCTGTCTGTCTGTCTGTCTCTCTGTCTGGCCACAACCTGCTCAGTGAATTATTCTCTTTCAGAGAGACAATGTTTAATCTCTCTCTCACACACACACACACACACACACACACACACATAGAGACACGGAGAATAAGTAAACTAGAAGACTTTCTGCTCCTAACTTGACATTGTCCCTGTCTGGTCCTCTCAGGCCATGTCACTAGAGGACGTGGAGAGGATCATGGATGAGACCCAGGATGCTATAGAATACCAGAGGGTGAGTTTCTCTGTTCCCATGGTGTCATCAATCAATTGGATATACCCCTTTTTACAGTCCTAACTCTTCATCCATCCCAAGTACTTCAGTCTTCAGTGTAGTGTGTGTTGCTGCCCAGCTGACATGCTCTGCTCTGGTTGATCCTACAGCAAATAGATGAGCTGCTGTCAGGCTCCCTGACTCAGGAGGATGAGGATGCTGTGCTATCTGAGCTGGAGGCTATCACTCAGGTGTGTATCATACTGAGCTACATCAGTCTCCTCTGGCTGTTATCTGAGCTGGATACTATCACTCAGGTGTGTATCATACTGAGCTACATCAATCTCCTCTGGGTATAATACCAGGAGGAAGAGGAAGAGGGTGGTGAAACAACACCTGCCATGGAGGACCAAAACACTTCTGGTTTTCTTTTCCACCTGGTAGTTAATTACACTTAACTGGTTGACCTGATCAAGTCCTGTTTAACCTGTGTAACCGTTGGCTCCCTCTACTGCTGCAGGGAGAAGATGTAGAACTTCCAGAGGTCCCCACTGAGCCTCTACCAGAGGTCCCAGAACCAGCTGAGACCGAGCCAGGTAACGGTACTGTCTACCCTGTTACATTACCTCAATCATTATGATGGTAGTAGTACTGTCTACCCTGTTACATTACCTCAATCATTATGATGGTAGTAGTACTGTCTACCCTGTTACATTACCTCAATCATTATGATGGTAGTAGTACTGTCTTTACCCTGTTACATTACCTCAATCATTATGATGGTAGTAGTACTGTCTACCCTGTTACATTACCTCAATCATTATGATGGTAGTAGTACTGTCTACCCTGTTACATTACCTCAATCATTGTGATGGTAGTAGTACTGTCTTTACCCTGTTACATTACCTCAATCGTTGTGGTGGTAGTAGTACTGTCTACCCTGTTACATTACCTCAGTCATTATGATGGTAGTAGTACTGTCTACCCTGTTACATTACCTCAATCATTGTGGTAAGTATTGACAGTCTCACAGTAAAAGCTGATCTAGGAACAGTTTGGCCTTTTTAGGTAATTTATTAATAGGATTATATGGACAGAGGGACCTGATCCTAGATCAGCACTCTTACTCTGAGACACATTGTAGATACAGTCCCTGACCATGGTTTCTTTGTTCTCAAGAGAGAAGACCAGCAAGGAACAAGGAGAACAGAGAGATGCTGGCAGCATAGAGACAAGACTCAACAATATCAACAGTAGCTGTGGATGGAGCTAGTCCAACTGACTCAATAACAGTAGCAGCTGTGGATGGATCTAGTCCAACTGACTCAACAAGAACAATATCAACAGTAGCTGTGGATGGAGCTAGTCCAACTGACTCAATAACAGTAGCTGTGGATGTAGCTAGTCCAACTGACTCAATAACAACAACAGTAGCTGTGGATGGAGCTAGTCCAACTGACTCAATAACAGTAGCTGTGGATGTAGCTAGTCCAACTGACTCAATAACAACAACAGTAGCTGTGGATGGAGCTAGTCCAACTGACTCAATAACAGTAGCTGTGGATGTAGCTAGTCCAACTGACTCAATAACAACAACAGTAGCTGTGGATGGAGCTAGTCCAACTGACTCAACAACAGTAGCTGTGGATGGAGCTAGTCCAACTGACTCAATGACAGTAGCTGTGGATGTAGCTAGTCCAACTGACTCAATAACAACAACAGTAGCTGTGGATGGAGCTAGTCCAACTGACTCAACAACAGTAGCTGTGGATGGAGTTAGTCCAACTGACTCAACAACAACAATATCAACAGTAGCTGTGGATGGAGCTAGTCCAACTGACTCAATAACAGTAGCTGTGGATGTAGCTAGTCCAACTGACTCAACAACAACAGTAGCTGTGGAAGGAGTTAGTCCAACTGACTCAACAACAACAATACCAACAGTAGCTGTGGATGGAGCTAGTCCAACTGACTCAACAACAATATCAACAGTAGCTGTGGATGGAGCTAGTCCAACTGACTCAATAACAGTAGCAGCTGTGGATGGATCTAGTCCAACTGACTCAACAACAACAATATCAACAGTAGCTGTGGATGGAGCTAGTCTAGCTGACTCAATAACAGTAGCTGTGGATGTAGCTAGTCCAACTGACTCAATAACAACAACAGTGGCTGTGGATGGATCTAGTCCAACTGACTCAACAACAACAATATCAACAGTAGCTGTGGATGGAGCTAGTCCAACTGACTCAACAACAGCAACAGTAGCTATGGATGGAGCTAGTCCAACTAACACAACAACAACAACAGTAGCAGCAGTAGCTATGGATGGAGCTAGTCCAACTGACTCAATAACAACAACAGTAGCAACAGTAGCTATGGATGGAGCTAGTCCAACTGACTCAATAACAACAACAGTAGCAACAGTAGCTATGGATGGAGCTAGTCCAACTGACTCAATAATAACAACAACAGTAGCAACAGTAGCTATGGATGGAGCTAGTCCAACTAACTCAACAACATCAACAGTAGCTATGGATGGAGCTAGTCCAACTAACTCAACATCAACAGTAGCTATGGATGGAGCTAGTACAACTAACTCAACAACAACAGTAGCTATGGAGGGAGCTAGTACAACTAACTCAACAACAACAGTAGCTATGGAGGGAGCTAGTACAACTAACTCAACAACAACAACATCAACAGTAGCTATGGATGGAGCTAGTCCAACTGACTCAATAACAACAACAGTAGCAACAGTAGCTATGGATGGAGCTAGTCCAACTAACTCAATAACAACAACAGTAGCTATGGATGGAGCTAGTCCAACTAACTCAACAACATCAACAGTAGCTATGGATGGAGCTAGTCCAACTAACTCAACATCAACAGTAGCTATGGATGGAGCTAGTCCAACTAACTCAACATCAACAGTAGCTATGGATGGAGCTAGTACAACTAACTCAACAACAACAACATCAACAGTAGCTATGGATGGAGCTAGTCCAACTAACTCAACAACAACAACATCAACAGTAGCTATGGATGGAGCTAGTCCAACTAACTCAATAACAACATCAACAGTAGCTATGGAGGGAGCTAGTCCAAATAACTCAACAACAACAGTAGCTATGGAGGGAGCTAGTACAACTAACTCAACAACAACAACATCAACAGTAGCTATGGATGGAGCTAGTACAACTAACTCAACATCAACAGTAGCTATGGAGGGAGCTAGTACAACTAACTCAACATCAACAGTAGCTATGGAGGGAGCTAGTACAACTAACTCAACAACAACAGTAGCTATGGATGGAGCTAGTACAACTAACTCAACATCAACAGTAGCTATGGATGGAGCTAGTCCAACTAACTCAACAACAACAGTAGCTATGGATGGAGCTAGTACAACTAACTCAACATCAACAGTAGCTATGGAGGGAGCTAGTACAACTAACTCAATAACAACAACATCTACAGTAGCTATGGATGGAGCTAGTACAACTAACTCAACATCAACAGTAGCTATGGAGGGAGCTAGTACAACTAACTCAACATCAACAGTAGCTATGGAGGGAGCTAGTACAACTAACTCAACATCAACAGTAGCTATGGATGGAGCTAGTCCAACTAACTCAACATCAACAGTAGCTATGGATGGAGCTAGTACAACTAACTCAATAACAACATCAACAGTAGCTATGGATGGAGCTAGTACAACTAACTCAACATCAACAGTAGCTATGGATGGAGCTAGTACAACTAACTCAACATCAACAGTAGCTATGGATGGAGCTAGTACAACTAACTCAACATCAACAGTAGCTATGGAGGGAGCTAGTACAACTAACTCAATAACAACATCAACAGTAGCTATGGATGGAGCTAGTACAACTAACTCAACATCAACAGTAGCTATGGATGGAGCTAGTACAACTAACTCAACATCAACAGTAGCTATGGAGGGAGCTAGTACAACTAACTCAACATCAACAGTAGCTATGGAGGGAGCTAGTACAACTAACTCAACATCAACAGTAGCTATGGATGGAGCTAGTCCAACTAACTCAACAACAACATCAACAGTAGCTATGGAGGGAGCTAGTACAACTAACTCAACATCAACAGTAGCTATGGATGGAGCTAGTCCAACTAACTCAACATCAACAGTAGCTATGGAGGGAGCTAGTACAACTAACTCAACAACAACATCAACAGTAGCTATGGAGGGAGCTAGTACAACTAACTCAACAACAACAACATCAACAGTAGCTATGGATGGAGCTAGTCATCATGCTGGTCGCTCACTGCATGGAGGAGCAGAATCCATCCATCCAGACTCACTCTGCTGGTCTGTCCAGTCCCTGATCCCCCTCTGTCTCATAGAATGGAGTGCAGGTACAGAAGTACACATTCCTCTTCGTAAAAACTTTATTGTCCCAACGCTGAACAATATGATTTGTAGCAAAAACGGGAACAAATGTGTACACACACAGATGTGTACAAGCAGACACACACACACCACGAGGCCTAGGAGAACATTAGTGCTGAAGTCTCCTCTGGTTCCCGAGGCCTAGGAGAACATTAGTGCTGAAGTCTCCTCTGGTTCCCGAGGCCTAGGAGAACATTAGTGCTGAAGTCTCCTCTTGTTCCCGAGGCCTAGGAGAACATTAGTGCTGAAGTCTCCTCTGGTTCCCGAGGCCTAGGAGAACATTAGTGCTGAAGTCTCCTCTGGTCACTCTGTTTTTAATGATGAATTAAACACAAAAGGGAAAATGATTGCCGTCTCTCAGTATATGGTTTGGATTGATTGGTAGCATGTTGTCACTGTACAAATTCCTTTTGTAATTCACACGACTGATAAATGAAGTTAGACGTAACCGAAGATAATGTCATTTTAAAACCGTTGTTCTCCGTAATTAAAAGGCGGAGCTGTGGTTTACAGACAACTCTGTGTCTCGCTCTTTTCACCTCATCTCCTGTTGTACTCTGCTAGGTCGATAACAAGCGAAACACAGCACAACTAATTACACTATATGTCCACATTTTACTATTCATGCATCAGAAACACTATTTTAAAGTCATATTTGTTGTTTTTTAGCAACATGATGATGATCCCTTTTCATAGATGCTCACTGAAGACCATATTCAGTTTGTAGTATATAATCTCACCACAAGGTGGCACTAGACACCAGTGAGAGAGTTCTCAGAACCAGTTTGGAGTTTGTTTTTGGCAAAGAAAAGAGAGGCGCAATCCCAAATCAACCCCTAGAACCTATTCAGAGAGGAGTTGATTGGTATAAGCAGTATGGTGAAACTTGGTCCAGGAACAGGGCTGCCTACCCCTGAGCTAGCCTATCAGAGGGCACATTGGTCCAGGAACAGGGCTGCCTACCCCTGAGCTAGCCTATCAGAGGGCACATTGGTCCAGGAACAGGGTTGCCTACCCCTGGGCTAGCCTATCAGAGAGCACATTGGTCCAGGAACAGGGCTGCCTACCCCTGAGCTAGCATATCAGAGGGCACATTGGTCCAGGAACAGGGCTGCCTACCCCTGAGCTAGCCTATCATAGGGCACATTGGTCCAGGAACAGGGTTGCCTACCCCTGAGCTAGCCTATCAGAGGGCACATTGGTCCAGGAACAGGGTTGCCTACCCCTGAGCTAGCCTATCAGAGGGCACATTGGTCCAGGAACAGGGTTGCCTACCCCTGAGCTAGCCTATCAGAGGGCACATTGGTCCAGGAACAGGGCTGCCTACCCCTGAGCTAGCCTATCAGAGGGCACATTGGTCCAGGAACAGGGTTGCCTACCCCTGGGCTAGCCTATCAGAGGGCATATTGGTCCAGGAACAGGGTTGCCTACCCCTGAGCTAGCCTATCAGAGGGCACATTGGTCCAGGAACAGGGCTGCCTACCCCTGAGCTAGCCTATCAGAGGGCACATTGGTCCAGGAACAGGGTTGCCTACCCCTGGGCTAGCCTATCAGAGGGCACATTGGCCCAGGAACAGGGTTGCCTACCCCTGAGCTAGCCTATCAGAGGGCAAGTTGTAGCTATTACCATATTGCTCCACTCTAGGGGTCAATGTGGGTTTGGGCTGTGATGTGTGTGAGACGTTTTATCCAGGTGAGAGAGAGCCACTGCATTGTTTACAGCCAGAACTACACTAAACAGAATACTTGGAATGAACAATGAGCTAACACCAATTACCCACTCTGAACAACATCACCCATGGACGGTGCTATGGAAAACAATTAGTTTGGCCCCATGGGTTTCCTACCTTACATAATGCTATTGTATACAGCCCTCAAACTTAGCTCAGGACCTTGAAGCCAGTTCCACTACATTATTTACATTGTTCCCCTCTAATCAGGGACTGACTTAGACCTGGGATTACATTGTTCCCCTCTAATCAGGGACTGACTTAGACCTGGGACACCAAGTGGGTACAATTTAATTATCAGGTGGAACAGAAAACCAGCTGTCTCTGGACCTCATAGGGTAAGAGTTGTATACCCCTGGTATAGGGTACAACGTTTTCTATCCAAATATGTTTATGCAGATGGTTGAATATCGTTATTGTAGAGCATGTTTATATGACCAGAGGATAAGGTATTGTTGCTGTATTTAAAGAGGATACAATATGTTGGACCTGTCTGACAGTCAAACATTGGAACATGAAGCTATGACGTCATTGTGTGGGTTAGTAGAACTGTTCCCACAACAGTCCACTTACTGGCCTAGTCATGGTGAGGACAGGAGTATTGGCACTGGCATCTCTCTCCCACTCTCTGACTGACTACCTGTCTCTCTCTCTCTCTGAGCACTACACCACAGCTCTGTCTACCTGTCTCCCTCTCTGGGCAGTATACCACAGCTCTCTGTCTACCTGTCTCCCTCTCTGAGCAGTATACCGCAGCTCTGTATACCTGTCTCCCTCTCTGGGCAGTATACCACAGCTCTCTGTCTACTTGTCTCCCTCTCTGAGCAGTATACCACAGCTCTCTGCCTGTCTGTCTCCCTCTCTGAGCAGTATACCACAGCTCTCTGCCTGTCTGTCTCTCTCTCTCTGAGCAGTATACCACAGATCTCTGCCTGTCTGTCTCTCTCTCTGAGCAGTATACCACAGCTCTCTGCCTACCTGTCTCCCTCTCTGAGCAGTATACCACAGATCTCTGTCTACCCGTCTCCCTCTCTGAGCAGTATACCACAGCTCTCTGCCTACCTGTCTCCCTCTCTGAGCAGTATACCACAGCTCTCTGCCTACCTGTCTCCCTCTCTGAGCAGTATACCACAGCTCTCTGCCTGGCTGGCTGGAGCCCAAGTCAGATGTGGACTGGATTCCACCCACAAGGCTTCGGCCCACACCGCTGCTGCCCTGAAGCCAGAACTACAGACCTCCTACTGCTGGTGACTAGCTGATCAGGAACAGGAAGTCTAGTTTCCTGAAGCCAGAACTACAGACCTACTGCTGGTGACGAGCTGATCAGGAACAGGAAGTCTAGTTTCCTGAAGCCAGAACTACAGACCTCCTACTGCTGGTGACTAGCTGATCAGGAACAGGAAGTCTAGTTTCCTGAAGCCAGAACTACAGACCTCCTACTGCTGGTGACTAGCTGATCAGGAACAGGAAGTCTAGTTTCCTGAAGCCAGAACTACAGACCTCCTACTGCTGGTGACTAGCTGATCAGGAACAGGAAGTCTAGTTTCCTGAAGCCAGAACTACAGACCTACTGCTGGTGACTAGCTGATCAGGAACAGGAAGTCTAGTTTCCTGAAGCCAGAACTACAGACCTCCTACTGCTGGTGACGAGCTGATCAGGAACAGGAAGTCTAGTTTCCTGAAGCCAGAACTACAGACCTCCTACTGCTGGTGACGAGCTGATCAGGAACAGGAAGTCTAGTTTCCTGAAGCCAGAACTACAGACCTCCTACTGCTGGTCACTAGCTGATCAGGAAGTCTAGTTTCCTGAAGCCAGAACTACAGACCTCTTACTGCTGGTCACTAGCTGATCAGAAACAGGAAGTCTAGTTTCCTGAAGCCAGAACTACAGACCTCCTACTGCTGGTCACTAGCTGATCAGGAAGTCTAGTTTCCTGAAGCCAGAACTACAGACCTCTTACTGCTGGTCACTAGCTGATCAGGAACAGGAAGTCTAGTTTCCTGAAGCCAGAACGCACAGACCTCCTACTTCTGGTGACTAGCTGATCAGGAACAGGAAGTCTAGTTTCCTGAAGCCAGAACTACAGACCTCTTACTGCTGGTCACTAGCTGATCAGGAACAGGAAGTCTATTTTCCTGAAGCCAGAACTACAGACCTCCTACTGCTGGTCACTAGCTGATCAGGAACAGGAAGTCTAGTTTCCTGAAGCCAGAACTACAGACCTCCTACTGCTGGTGACTAGCTGATCAGGAACAGGAAGTCTAGTTTCCTGAAGCCAGAACTACAGACCTACTGCTGGTGACTAGCTGATCAGGAACAGGAAGTCTAGTTTCCTGAAGCCAGAACTACAGACCTCCTACTGCTGGTGACTAGCTGATCAGGAACAGGAAGTATAGTTTCCTGAAGCCAGAACTACAGACCTACTGCTGGTGACTAGCTGATCAGGAACAGGAAGTCTAGTTTCCTGAAGCCAGAACTACAGACCTCCTACTGCTGGTGACTAGCTGATCAGGAACAGGAAGTCTAGTTTCCTGAAGCCAGAACTACAGACCTCCTACTGCTGGTGACGAGCTGATCAGGAACAGGAAGTCTGGTTCACATGCCTGTGAAAGGTAGTCTTCTAATGTTGTGGACATCTTCCTTCCTAAACTACGCTGGCTCCTTGTATAATGGATAATCTCTCTATGTAAAAACCATTGTAGCCATAACGGTGGGTGTGTTCCACACAGCGGTATCCTCCACTTGTCACATTATGACACATCCAGGACACTTAATGAAAACATTCCCTGGTGTTATTTTCCAGCAGTAACTGACCGTATTAATTATACTTCCCCTGTGAGAAAAGGGCTCGTGTCCTTCACCAGGTCTTTGTTCAGTTTCGTACAGTCTGAATTGGTGTTACATGACTTATGACTTGTAGGTTTGGTATGTGAGGCTATTGATTTTGTTTAGTAACAAATATTTCCATGATGATAGTGATTTAAAAAATAGTAATCGTCATTCTTTGTTTTATTTATTTTTTGTGATGTTTAATTTCACTATATCACCTGAAGTGTAGATGCAGTCACCTGAAGTGTAGATGCAGTCACCTGAAGTGTAGATGCAGTCACCTGAAGTGTAGATGCAGTCATAGATGCAGTCACCTGAAGTGTAGATGCAGTCACCTGAAGTGTAGATGCAGTCACCTGAAGTGTAGATGCAGTCACCTAAAGTGTAGATGCAGTCACCTGAAGTGTAGATGCAGTCATAGATGCAGTCACCTGAAGTGTAGATGCAGTCACCTGAAGTGTAGATGCAGTCATAGATGCAGTCACCTGAAGTGTAGATGCAGTCACCTGAAGTGTAGATGCAGTCATAGATGCAGTCACCTGAAGTGTAGATGCAGTCATAGATGCAGTCACCTGAAGTGTAGATGCAGTCACCTGAAGTGTAGATGCAGTCATAGATGCAGTCACCTGAAGTGTAGATGCAGTCACCTGAAGTGTAGATGCAGTCACCTGAAGTGTAGATGCAGTCATAGATGCAGTCACCTGAAGTGTAGATGCAGTCACCTGAAGTGTAGATGCAGTAACCTGAAGTGTAGATGCAGTCACCTGAAGTGTAGATGCAGTCACCTGAAGTGTAGATGCAGTCACCTGAAATGTAGATGCAGTCATAGATGCAGTCACCTGAAGTGTAGATGCAGTCACCTGAAGTGTAGATGCAGTCATACAGTGCCTGTAGAAAGTCTACAGCCCCCTTGGATTTATTCACATTTTAATGTGTTACAAAGTGGGATTAAAAATTCTACTTTTTTGTTTTATGTCAGCAAGCTACACAAAACACACACAATGTTAAAGATGAATGAAAAATAAAACATCTTGATTAGATCAAATAAATAATTAAACGCCATCTACACACAGTACAACATAAAGTGAAAACATATTTGTAGAACATTTAGTAAATGTATTGAAAATGAAATACAGAAATATCTAATTTACATAAATATTCACACTGCTGAGTCAATACTTTGTAGAAGCACCATTGGCAGCGGCTACAGCTGTGAGGCTTTCTGGGTAAGTCTCATTAAAGCTCTCCACACCTGAATTGTGCAACATTTGCCCATTCTTTTTTTTCAATGTGTTAAGTCATTCCATAGATTTTCAAGCAGATTGTAACTTGGCCAATCGGGAACATTCACTGTCTTCTTGGTAAAATATTCCGCTGTAGATTTGGCCTTGTGTTTTAGGTTATTGTCCTGCTGAAAAGTGAATTCCTCTCCCAGTGTCTGGTGTAAAGCAGACTGAAGCAGGTTTTCCTCTAGGATTTTGCCTACGCTTAGCGCCATCCCATTTCTTTTCATCCTGAAAAATTGACCAGTATTTGCCGATGTCAAGCATACCCATAACACGATTCAGCCACTACCGTGCTTGAAAATAAGGAGGCAGTTACTCAGTGACGTGTTGTTGGATTTTCCTCAAACATAAGGCTTTGCATTCAGGCCAAAAGGTGTCTGTCTTTGCCTTGTTTGGACTTTCTATAGGCACTGTATATATTTATAAAATATTAAGCTTTATAGAACTATAATAAATCCTTGCCACCGTGCTTCTGCAACGCTTGCTGTTTGGGGTTTTAGGCTGGGTTTCTGTGTAAGCACTTTATAAATCATTTTGGCGTTATAAATAAATTTGATTTGAAATCAATGTCAGAAATTCAAATGAATAATGCAACTAGTTTAACATATTTGGGCAGAGAGAGAAGGGGAGAGGCGGTGTTTCAGAGAAGGCGGGTGGTGCTCTTGTAATTGGAAAAGCTCCGCGATGTGACAAGACGCTTTGGCGAACACCGCAGAGATTGATTGCGTGAGAGGGATTTGAGTGGGTGCAACCGACCAAGAGAATCTTCCGGTTACTGTCTTTCTTTCAGGCACACGTACCTTCGCGGTAAATCGCATCACATCGTCTCTTCGTTTAGGCTACTCTCTCTACCCATTCGGCGTATTTCACTCGGATAACTTCTCTCTAAAGGAAAATACTGTTTATGGTTTTGACCGAAGATTTCAAGATGTCTCGCACCGACGAGGTTCACCGCATAACGGAGAATGTCTACAAGGTAAGCTTCTACAACTATAAAAAGTTTGATGCCACAGGTTATTGACGGACGATATAGGCCTACTCATAATATAAGTTATGTAAATATTTTGGAATGTGTTTTTATTAGTGATTTAATAGCATTTTTGCCCTCCCCCATTCGGTGCGCATCTTGAACTGCGATTAGAATCTCTTCATTCGAAGAGAATTCCCGAGGGAGCGTTCGATGCTCTTTACTGAAGGTCTTCCCTGTTCAATTATATTGGCCTACTTTTCTGAATAAATGTACTTTTCAACATTACGACCTACTTCCCGAATGACATTCTGTGCGTTACCATACGTATTTTACAGTCAATAGCGACGCGTAGCTTTCATTTTGTTGCCGTCCGTGGGGCATCAGGTAGGACTACATCTCTACAGTAAAATCAGCGCTCCTCGGCGCAGCCGCACAATGTAGGCTACACACCACTGTTCAGACATGTCATACTGCGCTATGCTTCTGCCATAATAACTAGATCATGTTTGTAATACGTTCAGGCTCAGTATTATGTTGTGAGAGATAGTGAACATGTAATGGACAGGCTACATATGACACACACCGTGGCACAGTCACATTTAATCAATAGATTCATTACACATTAACTTATTTCAATGTATTTCATGTTGGCACCCTACTGTGTCCACTAGAACAGTGTGTGTGTGTGTGAGAGAGAAAGAGGGAGACATTCCTACACATTTGTGTTTGGTTGACAGGGCAGGAAGGAGGAGGAGGAGGTAGAGGTAGGGCAGCTAGCAGGCTGTGTTGTAACAGGTACTTCAAACATTTGCCCTGGGGATTTCAACATCACAAAACCTGTTCAGCAAAAATAAGCCTGGGCTGGAGCCTCTGTGTTAGTTTCATATTGGGACGAGCTTCTTTCCAGGCGTTCATATTCCATTGATGACCTAAGAGAACAGCCTCCCAACTGATCCACTAGGACCGCTAGATCTGTGCATTACTAGCTAGTTCAGGGTTTCTCAGTCGACCCTGGGGATTTTTATTTATTTATCTGTTATTTATAGAACTATATTAAATTCTAGCCACCGTGCTTCTACATCTGCATTACTTGCTGTGTGGGGGTTTAAGCTGGGTTTCTGTATCAGCACGTTGTGGCATCTGCTGATGTAAAAATGGCTTTATAAATACATACAAGTCAGAAATTCAAAAGAATAATGTAACTAGTTTAACATATTTGGGCAGAGAGAGAAGGGGGGCAGAGAGAGAAGGGGGGCAGAGAGAGAAGGGGGCGAGAGGAGGGAGAGGAGAGCGAGAGAAGGGGGAGAGAGGGGAGGGAGAGAGGGGAGAGGGGAGAGAGAGAAAGGGGAGGGAGAGAGGGGAGAGGGGAGAGAGAAAGGGGGGAGAAAGAGAGAAAGGGGGGGAGAGAGAGAGAAAGGGGGGAGAGCGAGAGGGAGAGAGAGAAGGAAGGGAGAGAAGGGGAGAGGTGTTTCAGAGAAGGCGGGTGTCCTGAGCCCCCCTGGGTGTATGTTTATTTTTTCCCCCCAGCACTACACAGCTGATTCAAATAACCAACTCTTCATCAAGCTTTGAATTTTTGAATCAGCTGTGTAGTGCTGGGGGGGGGGGGAAACAAAATGTTCACTGGGGTCAGGACCACCTTTAGGAAAGCCTCAACTAGTTGACACCTGACGGCTGAGATTTCAGATGGGACAGAACCTTCCTTTTACACTGCCTAGAGCCCCAGGCCTATAGGAAACAAACTGGCTTACAGAATATGGAAGGGCCTTGGGGTTTGGACCTGGAACAAGGTATTTTGTTGTAGTGGGGCGTCTGCACATATAAGCCTACAGAAATACCTGGACTAAAACACTCAGTTCAGTTGTAACCATTTTAAAGTATGCTAAGGGTCTCAACTACCACATGTTGGCTGGCCATAGGGCTCAAGTTGACTTCATTGCGCTTGGCAACCTTTTTAATGAAACACCTGGTGCATAGTTGTTGTGGAATGCTAACAAAACTCTCTGGTTATGAGGATACTAACAACTTCCTGTTACACATGGAATCACATCACTATGATTCTACACACACACAGCCTCCATGTTCTCCTCTCAGCTTTTCAAGGTGGAGAGACCATGGCAATGTTAGTAGGGCCCACCGTAGAAAAAGGGTTGGCAAAAGAAACCAAATCTTTGTTCTTTTTTGGTTATTGTTCAGTTTCTACCATCTATATTACAAAATCCTTCAAACCGTTTTCTCTCTACTGAACACCACCCAAGCCCCAACATCCAACTAACCACCCATTTGCCCTGTTCACTGCAGTGCACCGACTTCCACACACCCCCCCCTCTTCTCTCAGCCTTCACCAGGCACAGTTCTACACTGAAAGAAGGACATGTAGGATCCCAGAATAGGGCTGAGGGGAGCTGAGGTCTCTCTTGCTCTTCTTTTGGGAATCTGTCAGACGTCAGAAAGGAGGCCAGATGACGAGAGGCTGGGAGGGAGATGCTTCTTTAAGAGACCCTGAAGGAGGGAGGGAGGGAGGCGGGGAAGTGTTTGTTCTCTGGATGGATACACACCTGATACTGTTTGAGTCTCTATATGCACTTGATGAATCATTAGTCCTCCAGTGTTGATAATGATGCCTCCTGGCCCTGTGTAGTAGTACTGGCCAAGTGTAGTAGTAGTACTGGCCAAGTGTAGTAGTAGTGGCCCTGTGTAGTAGTAGTGGCCAAGTGTAGTAGTAGTACTGGCCCTGTGTAGTAGTAGTGGCCCTGTGTAGTAGTAGTGGCCAAGTGTAGTAGTAGTACTGGCCCTGTGTAGTAGTAGTGGCCCTGTGTAGTAGTACTGGCCAAGTGTAGTAGTACTGGCCAAGTGTGGTAGTAGTAGTACTGGCCAAGTGTAGTAGTAGTAGTACTGGCCAAGTGTAGTAGTAGTAGTACTGGCCAAGTGTAGTAGTAGTAGTACTGGCCAAGTGTAGTAGTAGTAGTACTGGCCAAGTGTAGTAGTAGTAGTACTGGCCAAGTGTAGTAGTAGTAGTACTGGCCAAGTGTAGTAGTGGCCAAGTGTAGTAGTAGTACTGGCCAAGTGTAGTAGTAGTGGCCCTGTGTAGTAGTAGTGGCCAAGTGTAGTAGTAGTACTGGCCCTGTGTAGTAGTAGTGGCCCTGTGTAGTAGTAGTGGCCAAGTGTAGTAGTAGTACTGGCCCTGTGTAGTAGTAGTGGCCCTGTGTAGTAGTACTGGCCAAGTGTAGTAGTACTGGCCAAGTGTGGTAGTAGTAGTACTGGCCAAGTGTAGTAGTAGTAGTACTGGCCAAGTGTAGTAGTAGTAGTACTGGCCAAGTGTAGTAGTAGTAGTAGTACTGGCCAAGTGTAGTAGTAGTAGTACTGGCCAAGTGTAGTAGTAGTAGTAGTACTGGCCAAGTGTAGTAGTAGTAGTAGTGGCCCTGTGTAGTAGTAGTAGTATTAGTGGCCCTGTGTTGTAGTAGTAGTAGTAGTAGTAGTAGTAGTACTGGCCCTGTGTAGTAGTAGTACTGGCCCTGTGTAGTAGTAGTACTGGCCCTGTGTAGTAGTAGTAGTACTGGCCCTGTGTAGTAGTAGTAGTAGTAGTAGTAGTGGCCCTGTGTAGTAGTAGTAGTGGCCCTGTGTAGTAGTAGTAGTGGCCCTGTGTAGTAGTACTGGCCCTGTGTAGTAGTAGTAGTGGCCCTGTGTAGTAGTAGTAGTAGTGGCCCTGTGTAGTAGTAGTAGTGGCCCTGTGTTGTAGTAGTAGTAGTAGTAGTGGCC
Source organism: Oncorhynchus mykiss (assembly GCF_057628025.1). Classification (NCBI taxonomy): domain Eukaryota; kingdom Metazoa; phylum Chordata; class Actinopteri; order Salmoniformes; family Salmonidae; genus Oncorhynchus; species Oncorhynchus mykiss. The sequence goes on along the minus strand of NC_143034.1, from coordinate 73,126,152 downwards.
CTGTGTTGTAGTAGTAGTAGTAGTACTGGCCCTGTGTTGTAGTAGTAGTAGTAGTAGTAGTAGTACTGGCCCTGTGTTGTAGTAGTAGTAGTAGTACTGGCCCTGTGTTGTAGTAGTAGTAGTACTGGCCCTGTGTTGTAGTAGTAGTAGTAGTACTGGCCCTGTGTTGTAGTACCATCCCTGTGTTGTTTTAGTAGTAGTAGTAGTAGTACTGGCCCTGTGTAGTAGTAGTAGTAGTACTGGCCCTGTGTTGTTGTAGTAGTAGTAGTAGTACTGGCCCTGTGTTGTAGTAGTAGTAGTAGTACTGGCCCTGTGTTGTAGTAGTACTGGCCCTGTGTTGTAGTAGTAGTAGTACTGGCCCTGTGTTGTAGTAGTACTGGCCCTGTGTTGTAGTAGTAGTAGTACTGGCCCTGTGTTGTAGTAGTAGTAGTAGTACTGGCCCTGTGTAGTAGTAGTAGTAGTAGTACTGGCCCTGTGTAGTACAAAGCTCTCCCTCGCCCTCCATTTGGCAAATCTGACCATAATTCTATCCTCCTGATTCCTGTTTACAAGCAAAAACTAAAGCAGGAAGTACCAGTGACTCGCTCAATACGGAAGTGGTCAGATGACGAGGATGCTACACTACAGGACTGTTTAGCTACCACAGACTGGAATATGTTCCGGGATTCATCCAATGGCATTGAGGAATACACCACCTCAGTCAAGTGCATTGATGACGTTGTCCCCACAGTGACTGAACATACATATCCCAACCAGAAACCCTGGATTACAGGAAACATCCGCATCAAGCTAAAGGCTAGAGCTGCTGCTTTCAAGGAGCGGGAGACTAATCCGGACGCCTATAAGAAATCCTGCTATGCCCTCAGACGAACCGTCAAACAAGCAAAGCATCAAAACAGGATTAAGATTTGAATCCTACTACACCGGCTCTGATGCTCGTCGGATGTGGCAGGGCTTGAAAACTATTACGGACTACAAAGGGAAACCCAGACGCGAGCTGCCCAGTGATGTGAGCCTACCAGACGAGCTAAATGCCTTTTATGCTCGCTTCGAGGCAAGCAACACTGAATCATGCACGAGAGCACCAGCTGTTTTGAATGACTGTGTGATAACGTTCTCGGCAGCCGATGTGAACAAAACCTTTAAACAGGTCAACATTCACAAAACCGCGGGGCCAGACGGATTACCAGGACGTGTACTCAAAGAATGCGCGGACCAACTGTCGAGTGTCTTCACTGACATTTTCAACCTCTCCCTGACCGAGTCTGTAATACCTACATGTTTTAAGCAGACCACCATAGTCCCTGTGCCCAAGGAAGCAAAGGTAACTTGCCTAAATGATTACCGCCCCGTGGCACTCACATCGGTAGCCATGAAGTGCTTTGAAAGGCTGGTCATGTCTCACATCAACAGCATCCTCCCGGACACCCTAGACCCACTCCAATTCACATACCGCCCCAACAGATCCACAGATGACGCAATCTCTATTGCACTCCACACGGCCCTTTCTCACCTGGACAAAAGCAACACCTATGTGAGAATGCTATTCATTGACTACAGTTCAGCGTTCAACACCATAGTGCCCTCAAAGCTCATCAATAAGCTGAGGACCCTGGGACTAAACACCTCCCTCAGAAACTGGATCCAGGACTTCCTGACAGGCTGCCATCAGGTGGTAAGAGTGGGCAACAACACATCTGCCATGCTGATCCTTAACACTGGGGCCCCTCAGAGGTGTGTACTTAGTCCCCTCCTGTATTCCCTGTTCACCCATGACTGCGTGGCAAAACACGACTCCAACACCATCATTAAGTTTGCTGACGACACAAGTGGGTAGGCCTAATCACCGACAATGATGAGACGGCCTATAGGGAGGAGGTCAGAGAACTGGCAGTGTGGTGCCAGGACAACAACCTCTCCCTCAATGTGAGCAAGACAACGGAGCTGTTGGTGGACTAGAGGAAAAGGTGGGCCGAACAGGCCCCCATTAACATTGACGGGCCTGTAGTGGAGCGGGTCGAGAGTTTCAAGTTCCTTAGTGTCCACATCACCAACAAACTATCATGGTCTAAACATACCAAGACAGTTGTGAAGAGGGCACGACAAAACCTTTTCCCCCTCAGGAGACCGAAAAGATTTGGCATGGGTCCTCAGATCCTCAAAAGGTTCTTCAGCTGCACCATCGAGAGCATCCTGACCGGTTGTATCACCGCCTGGTATGGCAACTGCCGGGCATCTGACCGTAAGGCACTACAGAGGGTAGTGTGAATGGCCCAGTACATCACTGGGGCCAAGCTTCCTGCCATCCAGGACCTATATAATAGGTGGTGTCAGAGGAAAGCCCATAAAATTGTCAGACTCCAGTCACTCAAGTCATAGACTGTTTTCTCTGCTACCGCACGGCAAGCAGTACCGGAGCGCCAAGTCTAGGACCAAAAGGATCCTCAACAGCTTCTACCCCCAAACCATTAGACTGCTGAACAATTCATAAAAATCACCACTGGACAATTTACATTGACCCCCCCCCCCCCCTTGTACACTGCTGCTACTCGCTGTTTGTTTGTTACCTATGCAGCGTCACTTCGCCCCCACCTACATATACAGATGACCTCAACTAGCCTGTACCCCTGCACACTGACTCTGTACCGGTGCCCCCTGTATATAACCTCCACACTGACTCTGTACCGGTACCCCCTGTATATAACCTCCACACTGACTCGGTACCGGTACCCCCTGTATATAACCTCCACACTGACTCAGTACCGGTGCCCCCTGTATATAACCTCCACACTGACTCAGTACCGGTGCCCCCTGTATATAACCTCCACACTGACTCAGTACCGGTGCCCCCTTTATATAGCCTTGTTATTTTTATTCTTACTGTGTTAGTTTTTATTATTACTTTTTATTCTAGCCCACTTGGTAAATATATTCTTCTTCTTGAACTGCACGGTTGGTTAAGGGCTTGTAAGTAAACATTTCACGGTAAGGTCTACACTGTTGGTTAAGGGCTTGTAAGTAAGGAATTCACGGTAAGGTCTACACTGTTGGTTAAGGGCTTGTAAGTAAGGAATTCACGGTAAGGTCTACACTGTTGGTTAAGGGCTTGTAAGTAAGGAATTCACGGTAAGGTCTACACTGTTGGTTAAGGGCTTGTAAGTAAGGAATTCACGGTAAGGTCTACACGGTTGGTTAAGGGCTTGTAAGTAAGGAATTCACGGTAAGGTCTACACTGTTGGTTAAGGGCTTGTAAGTGAACATTTCACGGTAAGGTCTACACGGTTGGTTAAGGGCTTGTAAGTAAACATTTCACGGTAAGGTCTACACTGTTGGTTAAGGGCTTGTCAGTCAGCATTTCACGGTAAGGTCTACACTGTTGGTTAAGGGCTTGTCAGTCAGCATTTCACGGTAAGGTCTACACTGTTGGTTAAGGGCTTGTCAGTCAGCATTTCACGGTAAGGTCTACACTGTTGGTTAAGGGCTTGTAAGTAAACATTTCACGGTAAGGTCTACACGGTTGGTTAAGGGCTTGTAAGTAAACATTTCACGGTAAGGTCTACACTGTTGGTTAAGGGCTTGTCAGTCAGCATTTCACGGTAAGGTCTACACTGTTGGTTAAGGGCTTGTCAGTCAGCATTTCACGGTAAGGTCTACACTGTTGGTTAAGGGCTTGTCAGTCAGCATTTCACGGTAAGGTCTACACGGTTGGTTAAGGGCTTGTAAGTAAACATTTCACGGTAAGGTCTACACGGTTGGTTAACGGCTTGTAAGTAAACATTTCACGGTAAGGTCTACACTGTTGGTTAAGGGCTTGTCAGTCAGCATTTCACGGTAAGGTCTACACTGTTGGTTAAGGGCTTGTCAGTCAGCATTTCACGGTAAGGTCTACACTGTTGGTTAAGGGCTTGTCAGTAAACATTTCACGGTAAGGTCTACACTTGTATTCGGCGCATGTGACAAATAAAGTTTGATTTGGTTGGCTCTGCTATGCCTAACTGTGGTGGTGTCACCGAACTGGCCGTGTTCGTGTCACCGACTGGCCGTGTCGCCTGACTTGATGACTGGCCGTGGCCAGTTTCCTGTCTCCTACTAGTCTGGGGTTTCCCCAAGCCTCATTGGTTGTTAGCAGGACTGGGGATTGATTGTGACATGGTTTAGGAGACATTTGAATCCTGCTGGGTCATTTCACTACAGAATGCATTAGTGCGGTCTTGTGCACGCGTGCCTAAACAGCCGGCGGCTGCACCGGGTGGAGGAGATGCCAACACGCTGTTGTGACTCACATGACACCACTGTGTGTGTCAGAGTACAGGGCAGGGTTTGTAAGCACAGCAGTGTGTGTGTGTGTGTGTGGGTTGAATCTCATTGTGGCACTGTTTGTTCAGTAAAGGGGCACTCCTTGGTTTGAGTCCCTACATGAGTACAGGGCAGGGTTTGTAAGCACAGCTGTGGGGGTGTTGGAATCTCACGCTCTTCCTCAGGGATGTGGCCCACAGACCCCCTTTTATAGTGGATTCATCTCCCAAAACATAATACAGTGGGGCAAAAAAGTATTTAGTCAGCCACCAGTTGTGCAAGTTCTCCCACTTAAAAAGATGAGAGGCCTGTAATTTTCATCATAGGTACACTTCAACTATGACAGACAAAATGAGGGGAAAAAAATTAAGAAAATCACATTGTAAGATTTTTAATGAATTTATTTGCAAATTGTGGTGGAAAATAAGTATTTGGTCAATAACAAAAGTTTATCTCAATACTTTGTTATATACCCTTTGTTGGCAATGACAGAGGTCAAACGTTTTCTGTAAGTCTTCACAAGGTTTCCACACACTGTTGCTGGTATTTTGGCCCGTTCCTCCATGCAGATGTCCTCTAGAGCAGTGATGTTTTGGGGCTGTTGCTGGGCAACACGGACTTTCAACTCCCTCCAAAGATTTTCTATGGGGTGGAGATCTGGAGACTGGCTAGGCCACTCCAGGACCTTGAAATGCTTCTTACGAAGCCACTCCTTCGTTGCCCGGGCGGTGTGTTCGGGATCATTGTCATGCTGAAAGACCCAGCCACGTTTCATCTTCAACGCCCTTTCTGATGGACAAGGTTTTCACTCAATATCTCACGATACATGGCCCCATTCATTATTTCCTTTACACCGACTGGCCGTGGCGGTGTCACCAGACTGGTCCCCCCGTGTGGTTCTGGGATTTTTGCTCACCGTTCTTGTGATCATTTTGACCCCACGGGGTGAGATCTTGCGTGGAGCCCCAGATCAAGGGAGATTATCAGTGGTCTTGTATGTCTTCCACTTCCTAATAATTGCTCCCACAGTTGATTTCTTCAAACCAAGCTGCTTACCTATTGCAGATTCAGTCTTGCCCAGCCTGGTGCAGGTCTACAATTTTGTTTCTGGTGTCCTTTGACAGCTCGTTGGTCTTGGCCATAGTGGAGTTTGGAGTGTGACTGTTTGAGGTTGTGGACAGGTGTCTTTTATACTGATAACAAGTTCAAACGGGTGCCATTAATACAGGTAACGAGTGGAGGACAGAGAAGCCTCTTAAAGAAGAAGTTACAGGTCTGTGACAGCCAGAAATCTTGCTTGTTTGTAGGTGACCAAATACTTATTTTCCACCATAATTTGCAAATAAATTCATAAAAAATCCTACAATGTGATTTTCTGGATTTATTTTTCTTCTCATTTTGTCTGTCATAGTTGAAGTGTGCCTACGATTAAAATTACAGGCCTCTCTTCTCTTTTTAAGTGGGAGAACTTGCACAATTGGTGGCTGACAAAATACTTTGTTGCCCCACTGTAAAACAAACTTTTATTTGTATTTACTCAGTCGGTTTCTCAACTTACTGTTGAGAGGTCAAAAGGGAGGTCAAAATAAAATGCTTATGTCACGAACAGTCCCTCAATGAGCCATGTCAGGTAACAAGTTTTGGATTGGTAAGTTAGTATAGCCAGCTTTCTAAAATTGTAGTAATTATGATCAAATTATCGACCGGGGAGCCCCCATAGATTTTTGTTAGTTACTCTCACTCAGATATCATAATAAAAACTAAACATGTTCTCTCTGCCCTCAGGGCAACATGTGTAGAATAGCATTATAAAACTAAACATATTCTCTCTGCCCTCAGGGCAACATGTGTAGAATAGCATTATAAAACTAAACATGTTCTCTCTGCCCTCAGGGCAACATGTGTAGAATAGCATTATAAAACTAAACATCTTCTCTCTGCCCTCAGGGCAACATGTGTAGAATAGCATTATAAAACTAAACATATTCTCTCTGCCCTCAGGGCAACATGTGTAGAATAGCATTATAAAACTAAACATGTTCTCTCTGCCCTCAGGGCAACATGTGTAGAATAGCATTATAAAACTAAACATGTTCTCTCTGCCCTCAGGGCAACATGTGTAGAATAGCATTATAAAACTAAACATGTTCTCTCTGCCCTCAGGGCAACATGTGTAGAATAGCATTATAAAACTAAACATCTTCTCTGCCCTCAGGGCAACATGTGTAGAATAGCATTATAAAACTAAACATCTTCTCTGCCCTCAGGGCAACATGTGTAGAATAGCATTATAAAACTAAACATCTTCTCTGCCCTCAGGGCAACATGTGTAGAATAGCATTATAAAACTAAACATCTTCTCTGCCCTCAGGGCAACATGTGTAGAATAGCATTATAAAACTAAACATCTTCTCTCTGCCCACAGGGCAAAATGTGTAGAATAGCAGCAAACTTGCTTTAAAACTGCAACATTTTCTCTACACCCGCATGGCAAAGTGTGTTGAATTTAAATTAACTTAAAACATCAGTCTCTTCTGTCAAGGGGGTGCTAAAATGTTATGTTCGCGGGTGGACTGTTTAGCTCCGGTCCCCTGGCTCTGACTGCATGTGTGGGTATGGACGTGAGTACTCAGACCCGTGAGCCACTGTGGCCCCTCATGATGAGTTCAGAGTTTGTGGCCCCCACTCCCATCAGTGACCATCCCTCTACTACCTGAAGGAGAGACAGGCCTCTGAACCCTACAGTGACTCAGTATGGTGACTCACCCTCCCTCTACTTTGTTTGCCTTAGTGGGATACAGACAGTTACACACACACAGAGAGAGAGAGGGCTTGAACAGCTCTAAACATGGAGCTCCAGAACCCGGTCATCCTGACACCCACAGGCTTAGTAAGGCTTTCTGAGATCAGGGCGTCTCCAGACTGACACTCGTAGCCTAGGTTTGGTGAGTGTGTGTGCATATAGCCTAGGTTTGGTGAGTGTGTGTGTGCATATAGCCTAGGTTTGGTGAGTGTGTGTGTGCATATAGCCTAGGTTTGGTGAGTGTGTGTGTGCATATAGCCTAGGTTTGGTGAGTGTGTGTGCATATAGCCTAGGTTTGGTGAGTGTGTGTGCATGTTTGCATACGTCTGATCTCCACCAGGCCAGCTTGTAATCTCGTGGGGCGGGGCTGGGGGCGGGGATGTGTGTGGGTGTGTGATATTACTAGGCAACTTGGTTGTTAGGACCAAGGAGGGCAGACAATGGGGAAAGTCAACACGACACAACACTGTGGCAGGGGGATGGGAGGGGAAAAGAGGGGCTGGCCTCAAACCCTCAGGCCCAATTCAGAGTTCACAGGCCATATGTATCAGTGTCTGAGTAGGACTGCTGATTTAGGATCAGTTTAGCCTTTTAGAAGACGATGAAGAACAACACATGGACGGGGTGGGGGCATGATCCTAGATCTGTAGCAAGCTTTGTGGCTTGGGTCTGGGGGGGGGAGGGGTGGACAGAGGGCTGACCTCATAGGCCCGAGTAAGGAGCTGCTCCTTAACCACAGACTGTCTGATTAACAGCCCACTAATCCTCATTTTAACAGTTAGGGGGATGTCACATCTGGACTGATCTTGGCTTCCAAATAAGAGGAGGGGGGGGGGGGGGCAGATGGTGAGGGAAGGAGAATAAGGGAGGAGGTGTTGGGAGGTGATAAGGAAACAGGAGACAAGGTGAGGAGGTGTTGGGAGAGGTGGGGAGAGAATAGAAGGGGAGGAGTCTAGGAGAGGTGGGGAGAGAATAGAAGGGGAGGAGTCTAGGAGAGGTGGGGAGAGAATAGAAGGGGAGGAGTCTAGGAGAGATGGGGAGAGAATAGAAGGGGAGGAGTCTAGGAGAGGTGGGGAGAGAATAGAAGGGGAGGAGTCTAGGAGAGGTGGGGAGAGAATAGAAGGGGAGGAGTCTAGGAGAGGTGGGGAGAGAATAGAAGGGGAGGAGTTGAAGAGAGGTTGAAACCCCCTGTCTGCCATGCTCTGGCTCCAGAATGTGTCAACTAGGACAGTTTCCATCTGAGCCACGTAAACATCTCTATATATGTCTCTGTGTGGTTTACAGGGATTGTGTAACAGTGGTTGTGTTCCTAACCAACCGACCGCACCCTGCCAGCCTGGCCAGTAGAGAGGAGAGAAGGGTGTGTCCCATCGTTACCTGCCCTCAGGTGTTCCCTCCTTCCATTCCCTTCCCAGCACCCCTCCCAAACTGTCAACACTACCACACTGCCAGTGGCAAGGAACACTCAGACACAATTATACCCGACTAACTTAATGGTAGGGTATAGTGACCGGTTAAATATGAGTTGACCAAGGGAAGAATGGAAGTGTGTGTGTGTTTGGGGGGGTGGGGCAGAGCACATGCTAAGCTGTCCTGAATAACTGGGCCTGCTGGGAACATACGTGGCCCCATTATTATAGGACGACTTGGGAGAATGATGATCTGCAACAGACAGCAGTAACAATACAGCCAGACTGGCCTGCTACTGGGCCTTTCTACACGTTATCAAACGTCCAGAGTCAAACCACAACTGATGCAAATCAAATGAAACATACAAATAACATGGCGTTCATCAAAAGACATGTTCATTACAGCCTGGAGGAGACTAGAATGTTCTCACTGGAAAACAATCAGGCAACCATTCATTACATTACCCATAGAATAGTCTAGGATAACTGTTGTAGGATAGGATAACTGTGTTGTAGGCTAGGTAGGATAACTGTGTTGTAGGCTAGGTAGGATAACTGTGTTGTAGGCTAGGTAGGATAACTGTGTTGTAGGCTAGGTAGGATAACTGTGTTGTAGGCTAGTCTAGGATAACTGTTGTAGGATAGGGTAGGATAACTGTTGTAGGCTAGGTAGGATAACTGTTGTAGGCTAGGTAGGATAACTGTTGTAGACTAGGTAGGATAACTGTTGTAGGCTAGGGTAGGTAGGATAACTGTGTTGTAGGCTAGGTAGAATAACTGTGTTGTAGGCTAGGTAGGATAACTGTGTTGTAGGCTAGGTAGGATAACTGTGTTGTAGGCTAGGTAGGATAACTGTGTTGTAGGATAACTGTGTTGTAGACTAGGTTGGATAACTGTGTTGTAGGGTAGTCTAGGAAGGATAACTGTTGTAGGCTATTCTAGTTAGGATGACTGTGTTGTAGGATGACTGTTGTAGGCTAGTCTAGGAAGGATCATTGTGTTGTAGTCTAGGGAGGATCATTGTATTGTAGACTAGGGAGGATCGTTGTGTTGTAGACTAGGGAGGATCGTTGTGTTGTAGACTAGGGAGGATCATTGTGTTGTAGACTAGGGAGGATCATTGTGTCGTAGTCTAGGGAGGATCATTGTGTTGTAGTCTAGGTAGAATAACTGTTGTAGAGTAGTCTAGGTAGGATCATTGTGTTGTAGTCTAGGTTGGATCATTGTGTTGTAGTCTAGGGAGGATCATTGTGTTGTAGTCTAGGGAGGATCATTGTGTTGTAGTCCAGGGAGGATCATTGTGTTGTAGTCTAGGGAGGATCATTGTGTTGTAGTCTAGGGAGGATCACTGTGTTGTAGTCTAGGGAGGATCATTGTGTTGTAGTCCAGGGAGGATCATTGTGTCGTAGTCCAGGGAGGATCATTGTGTTGTAGTCCAGGGAGGATCATTGTGTTGCAGACTAGGGAGGATCATTGTGTTGTAGGGTAGTCTAGGTAGGATCATTGTGTTGCAGACTAGGGAGGATCATTGTGTTGTAGTCTAGGGAGGATCATTGTGTTGTAGTCTAGGTAGGATCATTGTGTTGTAGGGTAGTCTAGGTAGGATCATTGTGTTGTAGGCTAGACTAGGGAGGATCATTGTGTTGTAGGCTAGACTAGGGAGGATCATTGTGTTGTAGGCTAGACTAGGGAGGATCATTGTGTTGTAGGCTAGACTAGGGAGGATCATTGTGTTGTAGGCTAGGTAGAATAACTGTTGTAGAGTAGTCTAGGTAGGATCATTGTGTTGTAGTCTTGGGAGGATCATTGTGTCGTAGACTAGTCTAGGGAGGATCATTGTGTCGGAGTCTAGGGAGGATCATTGTGTCGTAGACTAGTCTAGGGAGGATCATTGTGTCGTAGACTAGTCTAGGGAGGATCATTGTGTCAGACTAGTTTAGGGAGGATCATTGTGTCGTAGACTAGTCCAGGGAGGATCATTGTGTCGTAGACTAGTCTTGGGAGGATCATTGTGTCGTAGACTAGTCTAGGGAGGATCATTGTGTCAGACTAGTTTAGGGAGGATCATTGTGTCGGAGACTAGTCTAGGGAGGATCATTGTGTCGTAGACTAGTCCAGGGAGGATCATTGTGTCGTAGTCTCGGGAGGATCATTGTGTCGTAGACTAGTCTACGGAGGATCATTGTGTCGTAGACTAATCTACGGAGGATCATTGTGTCGTAGACTAGTCTTGGGAGGATCATTGTGTCGTAGACTAGTCTATTGAGGATCATTGTGTCGTAGACTACTCTAGGAGGATCATTGTGTCGTAGACTAGTCTAGAGAGGATCATTGTGTCGTAGACTAGTCTAGGGAGGATCATTGTGTCGTAGACTAGTCTAGAGAGGATCATTGTGTCGTAGACTAGTCTAGGGAGGATCATTGTGTCGTAGACTAGTCTAGGGAGGATCATTGTGTCGTAGACTACTCTAGGGAGGATCATTGTGTCGTAGACAAGTCTAGGGAGGATCATTGTGTCGTAGACTACTCTAGGGAGGATCATTGTGTCGTAGACTAGTCCAGGGAGGATCATTATGTCGTAGTCTAGGGAGGATCATTGTGTCGTAGACTAGTCTAGGGAGGATAACTGTGTCGTAGACTAGTCTTGGGAGGATCATTGTGTCGTAGACTAGTCTTGGGAGGATCATTGTGTCGTAGACTAGTCTAGGGAGGATCATTGTGTCGTAGACTAGTCTAGGGAGGATCATTGTGTCGTAGACTAGTCTAGGGAGGATCATTGTGTCGTAGACTAGTCTAGGGAGGATCATTGTGTCGTAGACTAGTCCAGGGAGGATCATTGTGTCGTAGACTAGTCCAGGGAGGATCATTGTGTCGTAGACTAGTCTAGGGAGGATCATTCTGTTCTAGACTAGTCCAGGGAGGATCATTGTATGTCTCGTGTTTTCACTGTTCTTTCTCTGCTGCCTTTCAGCTATTCCTATTGGTGGTTGTCTTCATATTGAAGAACCAAACACCTTCATATAGGGGAGGCACATGCAAGCAGATGAGGACCATTTTCCAGGATGGAAACAGTGTTATAGTACAGCCAGTTAAATAACCTATTACCCTGTCCTGTAAAACAACTGTAGCTTAGACCACCAGGCGAGAGAGAGACCACAGTTATCAGCTGAACATAACAGTGGAAGTCAGGACAGTAGCAGATGACACAACTGAGGGTTGTGACTACTTTGATTTCTGATTGTAGACAATTCAATAGCAGAAATTCCATTTAGATTTTTCTGAAATTCTGTTACTCGGTAACAGAATTTTGAGATTGAATTACTTAATTCAAAAACAAAATTGATATCAGTAAAAATTTTATATCTAACTTGTTACTGCTGTGAACTTTCATTATCGTCCCTCATGAGGGAGAGAAGTAGAAAATATCTGAAAGATGTTTGTTTTGGTAACGGAATTCCAAGGCAATGTTTCTTAAACTTAAAAATGATCCTAAACTAAATATGTGTTGAATATTAGTTGGCATGAATTTTTACTTCAACATTGTGTTTTGATGTTTTTTTTTATTTTTTATACCTTAAGACTTTTTCTGGTTGATATTTTCCTAAAACTCCTTTTCCATCTGTTTGGCAAGAAATCAAAGCCTTTGTTTATACATTGTTTTGTTGTTGAAAGGACACATTGTTGGAAAATAAATATAAATAAATAAATATATGCCTTAATTTCTAGAATATAGACTTTAATTTGACATGCTGCTATAAACGTCACATGTTGGTGCTCATGGGTCCTTTTACATGGAAATGCCCATCTGTCTATGTGCCTAACAGTCTGTCTGGTACTACTGTGGTACTGCTGTCCATCAGCCCAATCCCATTATCTGTGCTTCAGTTTCCCTTACTGACATCTCTATATAATATCTGTCTAGTATATCTTCTCTGTTTTTCATCAATTACTAATTTGACATACCAGGATAGAGATGTCTGTCTCTGTATCAGTGGTCTTATACTAAATCTCATTATTTGTTGTCTCGTTTCTATCTCCGACATTAGATCTCTCTCTAGCGATACATTCTCTTTTTTCTCTCATGGAAACATTTGTGACATTTCCCTCAGCAATTGCTGATGACTGCAGACAGGCACACAGAGAGAGAAATGATTAGTTTAGAGCCAGTGATAAGAGGACTTCCCTCCCTCTGCGCTCGGTTCCACAGATCTCTCATGTGGGAGAGGAGAACAGGTGGTTTCTTAGCAACAACATGCTGTTATGCGTTTCTGTCATTCAGCTGAGAAGAGAGAAGATACCGTGTCTATGGAGGTTTAGAGAGAGTGTGTTTCTGTCAGCATCCTCGTGCTTTGTATGTATTTGTGTGTGTGCTTACATGCGTGTGTGTGGAGTGTAAAGACCCTGAAGAGACTAATGAAAAGCAGTTTCATCTCTCTCTAAAATACTTTAGTGACAAAGAGCATATAAACTGGCACAATATCTATGTCCCAAACAGCATTATATTCCCTATGTAGTGCCCTGCTGTTGACCAGGGCCCAGGTAGTATATTCTCTATGTAGTGCCCTGCTGTTGACCAGGGCCCAGGTAGTATATTCCCTATGTAGTGCACTGCTGTTGACCAGGGCCCAGGTAGTATATTCCCTATGTAGTGCCCAGCTGTTGACCAGGGCCCAGGTAGTATATTCCCTATGTAGTGCCCTGCTGTTGACCAGGGCCCAGGTAGTATATTCCCTATGTAGTGCCCAGCTGTTGACCAGGGCCCAGGTAGTATATTCCCTATGTAGTGCCCAGCTGTTGACCAGGGCCCAGGTAGTATATTCTCTATGTAGTGCCCTGCTGTTGACCAGGGCCCAGGTAGTATATTCCCTATGTAGTGCCCAGCTGTTGACCAGGGCCCAGGTAGTATATTCTCTATGTAGTGCCCAGCTGTTGACCAGGGCCCAGGTAGTATATTCTCTATGTAGTGCCCTGCTGTTGACCAGGGCCCAGGTAGTATATTCCCTATGTAGTGCCCTGCTGTTGACCAGTGCCCAGGTAGTATATTCCCTATGTAGTGCCCAGCTGTTGACCAGGGCCCAGGTAGTATATTCCCTATGTAGTGCCCTGCTGTTGACCAGGGCCCAGGTAGTATATTCCCTATGTAGTGCCCTGCTGTTGACCAGGGCCCAGGTAGTATATTCCCTATGTAGTGCCCAGCTGTTGACCAGGGCCCAGGTAGTATATTCTCTATGTAGTGCCCTGCTGTTGACCAGGGCCCAGGTAGTATATTCCCTATGTAGTGCCCTGCTGTTGACCAGTGCCCAGGTAGTATATTCCCTATGTAGTGCCCAGCTGTTGACCAGGGCCCAGGTAGTATATTCCCTATGTAGTGCCCTGCTGTTGACCAGGGCCCAGGTAGTATATTCCCTATGTAGTGCCCTGCTGTTGACCAGGGCCCAGGTAGTATATTCCCTATGTAGTGCCCAGCTGTTGACCAGGGCCCAGGTAGTATATTCTCTATGTAGTGCCCAGCTGTTGACCAGGGCCCAGGTAGTATATTCTCTATGTAGTGCCCTGCTGTTGACCAGGGCCCAGGTAGTATATTCCCTATGTAGTGCCCTGCTGTTGACCAGGGCCCAGGTAGTATATTCCCTATGTAGTGCCCAGCTGTTGACCAGTGCCCATAGGGACAGTAAACAATGTATTGAAACTCTCCATCCCAAATGGCACCCTAATCCCTTTTCCCCATAGGACTCTGGTCAAAAGTAGTGCACTACATAGGGAATATACTACCTGGGCCCTGGTCAAAAGTAGTGCACTACATAGGGAATATACTACCTGGTAGGGCACTAAGGAATAGTGTGATTTGAGATGCAGCCGTTTCCTCTGTGGTCCAGTGGGTTGACAACTATATGTCTCTGTGGTCCTAGTGGGTTGACAACTATATGTCTCTGTGGTCCCAGTGGGTTGACAACTATATGTCTCTGTGGTCCCAGTGGGTTGACAACTATATGTCTCTGTGGTCCCAGTGGGTTGACAACTATATGTCTGTGGTCCAGTGGGTTGACAACTATATGTCTCTGTGGTCCAGTGGGTTGACAACTATATGTCTCTGTGGTCCCAGTGGGTTGACAACTATATGTCTCTGTGGTCCCAGTGGGTTGACAACTATATGTCTCTGTGGTCCAGTGGGTTGACAACTATATGTCTCTGTGTTCCAGTGGGTTGACAACTATATGTCTCTGTGGTCCCAGTGGGTTGACAACTATATGTCTCTGTGTTCCAGTGGGTTGACAACTATATGTCTCTGTGTTCCAGTGGGTTGACAACTATATGTCTCTGTGGTTCCAGTGGGTTGACAACTATATGTCTCTGTGGTCCAGTGGGTTGACAACTATATGTCTCTGTGGTCCCAGTGGGTTGACAACTATATGTCTCTGTGGTCTAGTGGGTTGACAACTATATGTCTCTGTGGTCCAGTGGGTTGACAACTATATGTCTCTGTGGTTCAGTGGGTTGACAACTATATGTCTCTGTGGTCCAGTGGGTTGACAACTATATGTCTCTGTGGTCCCAGTGGGTTGACAACTATATGTCTCTGTGGTCCCAGTGGGTTGACAACTATATGTCTCTGTGTTCCAGTGGGTTGACTCTGCGGTCCAGTGGGTTGACAACTATATGTCTCTGTGGTCCCAGTGGGTTGACAACTATATGTCTCTGTGGTCCCAGTGGGTTGACAACTATATGTCTCTGTGGTCCAGTGGGTTGACAACTATATGTCTCTGTGGTCCCAGTGGGTTGACAACTATATGTCTCTGTGGTCCCAGTGGGTTGACAACTATATGTCTCTGTGGTCCAGTGGGTTGACAACTATATGTCTCTGTGGTCCCAGTGGGTTGACAACTATATGTCTCTGTGGTCCAGTGGGTTGACAACTATATGTCTCTGTGGTCCCAGTGGGTTGACAACTATATGTCTCTGTGGTCCAGTGGGTTGACAACTATATGTCTCGGTGGTCCCAGTGGGTTGACAACTATATGTCTCTGTGGTCCCAGTGGGTTCACAACTATATGTCTCTGTGGTCCCAGTGGGTTCACAACTATATGTCTCTGTGGTCCCAGTGGGTTCACAACTATATGTCTCTGTGGTCCAGTTGGTTGACAACTATATGTCTCTGTGGTCCAGTGGGTTTTAAAACGACCCTGACAACTATATAAAGATGCCATCCATCATTGTATTATAGTTAACCTATAGCAATTCATCACCCATGTTGTCCTGTACTGTCAACCTATAGCAATTCATCACCCATCTCCTCCTGTACCGTCAACCTATAGTAAATCATCACCCATGTTGTCCTCTACTGTCAACCTATAGCAAATCCATCACCCATGTCATCCTCGCTCTGCAGAACATCTAATAGAGTCTGAAATTACTTGTACTAGTCCCCAGAATGTGTTTCTGAAATGAAGCAGCATTTCAGCCCCATTACACCGCCTTAGGCCTGGAATATTGCATCTGTCAGAGATATCATAACGTGTGTGTGTGTGTGTGTCAGAGTGCCTGTGTAACTGTGTGTTCCTTTGTGAGAGAAGCTGTGAGGACTAGATGATCCACACACCCACCTTCTCTCCTTCGGGGGCGGATGGCTTAGACATTTTCTCTTCCACTCTTTCTCTCTTTTCCTCTCTCTCTGTCTCCATCTCTTTCACTCCATCTCCCTCTCTCTTTCCCTTTTTTCTCTAAAGAAATGCTAGAATAGCTGCCTCTCTGTCGCATCTTTCTCTGCATAGGCAGAAACCCAAGGCTGCACTGCTTTGTCAAAGGGCCTCGCCAGGGTGACTAATCAGTCAATCCACAATGAAGCATTGAAGGGATATTAGTCAGTGTAAATCTGAGTTGTGTGTGGTGATGGAGGCAGAGAAACCAGTGTAAATCTGAGTTGTGTGTGGTGATGGAGGCAGAGAGACCAGTGTAAATCTGAGTTGTGTGTGGTGATGGAGGCAGAGAGACCAGTGTAAAGGGAGATATGACCGTCAGAGCTGAGACAACGGTCTAGTGTGTTGGGAGGGTTGTATGATACACACGTTTGAGAGAGCAGCCAGAGGTTAACGCGAAAGAGAAGAGAGGCATGGCTGGGCTAGTCTCTACTGCAATGAGGGGGTGGAAGACCTGGCCAGAGGGGGACAGAGAGAGGAGAAAGGGGAAAGATAAGTGGAAATGGTCCCTTATTACTGGTGAGAGATCTGGTCTGTAATTACCCAGAGAGTGAGAGTGGGGGAAGGAGAGAAACAGAGGATCAGGAAGTGGTGTGAGACCTCTCTCTCTCTGTCATCGTGGGAATGGTTTGTTCACCTGTTCCTGACATGACACATCTGTGGCTAGCTGTGGTCACACCCACCTACCCAGCCAGCCAACCTAGCAGCAGCTCACCTTTAGGCTGGCCTGGTCTGTGGCTGTTGCTAGCTAGCTGTGGTCTGTCTCTGGTCACACCCACCTACCCAGGCAAACTTGCAGTTCTCTTCCAGTTCACTGCAAGGCTTTTAATGGGCTTTTCTGTGGGTTTTGTCGCTAGGAAGCTGTGGTTACAGTCACACCTACCCAGTCCAACCAAGCAGAAGCTTCCAGGTGACTGCAAGGCTAACGTACAGTAGCAGGCGTGAAATAAACTAGATCCCCTACATACTGATTTTGAGAGAATAAAAACATCTGGGGAGGTTATCTTCTGCACTCTAGGCTAGCTTTCACCTGCTATAACAGGTCTGGCTGTTGGAGACTCTGCAGAGGCTAACTTTCACCTGCTATAACATGTCTGGCTGTTGGAGACTCTGCAGAGGCTAGCTTTCACCTGCTATAACAGGTCTGGCTGTTGGAGTCTCTGCAGAGGCTAGCTTTCACCTGCTATAACAGGTCTGGCTGTTGGAGACCCTGCAGAGGCTAGCTTTCACCTGCTATAACAGGTCTGGCTGTTGGAGACTCTGCAGAGGCTAGCTTTCACCTGCTATAACAGGTCTGGCTGTTGGAGACTCTGCAGAGGCTAGCTTTCACCTGCTATAACAGGTCTGGCTGTTGGAGACTCTGCAGAGGCTAGCTTTCACCTGCTATAACAGGTCTGGCTGTTGGAGACACTGCAGAGGCTAGCTTTCACCTGCTATAACAGGTCTGGCTGTTGGAGACTCTGCAGAGGCTAGCTTTCACCTGCTATAACATGTCTGGCTGTTGGAGACTCTGCAGAGGCTAGCTTTCACCTGCTATAACAGGTCTGGCTGTTGGAGACTCTGCAGAGGCTAGCTTTCACCTGCTATAACATGTATGGCTGTTGGAGACTCTGCAGAGGCTAGCTTTCACCTGCTATAACAGGTCTGGCTGTTGGAGACCCTGCAGAGGCTAGCTTTCACTTGTTTAACAGGTCTGGCTGTTGGAGACTCTGCAGAGGCTAGCTTTCACCTGCTATAACATGTCTGGCTGTTGGAGACTCTGCAGAGGCTAGCTTTCACCTGCTATAACATGTCTGGCTGTTGGAGACCCTGCAGAGGCTAGCTTTCACTTGTTTAACAGGTCTGGCTGTTGGAGACTCTGCAGAGGCTAGCTTTCACCTGTTTAACATGTCTGGCTGTTGGAGACTCTGCAGAGCCTAGCTTTCACCTGCTATAACATGTCTGGCTGTTGGAGACCCTGCAGAGGCTAGCTTTCACTTGTTTAACAGGTCTGTGGCTGTTGAAGACTCTGCAGAGGCTAGCTTTCACCTGCTATAACAGGTCTGGCTGTGCCAAAGGGCACACTAATACCCTACTTTTGACCAGAACCCTACATAGGGAATAGGGTGCAATTTGGGACGCATTCTGTTTTCCAGAGAGGGGTGTTTTGAACAAAAAAAAACTAATTTCTGAATGTCTTCAGTTGGTAACAGTTAGCAGCTCAGAGAGAGTGAATTAGGGACCAACTGGAGCCCATTAAGCAGCAGCCCTTACTGTCCAGATCACTGTTGCCATAGAAACCAACCAGCGCTTTGTTGTTGCTTTCTAACTGAGCACTGTGGTTGTTCCAGGAGGTGTGTGTGTGTGTGTGTGTGTGTGTGTGTGAGAAGGGTTAGTAGTACTCCATAAACAGGAGATCACACAGCCGTCCCCCTCTAGCCAACGATCATCTGGTAGTGAGTGTTGGTACTGCAGCCTGACAGTGGGAGGATGTTGAGGAGGGCTGTTTATGGCAGGAGAGAGGCTTCCTTCTCACTACCTGAGCCTCTAGCTAATAGATTACTATGAGAGAGAGAGAGAGAGAGAGATCTCTATCTCAGACTACCTGCCGGAGTCTAGCCAGATGGCTGCATGAGACATCTCTGTACTAATGGTCAAATAGTCGGAATCGGAATTTTAACCAATTATGAAGAGGCATTGTCTGCTAACTGTCTACTGATTGGTTGATCATGTCATTGGAAACACTTTAGCTTCCTTTATCTTTCTTACTACAAAACATAGAAATGCGCAGATGTTGGTGATGGAGATGATATGAATCTGCAGGCCTTTAGTTGCTGTCTCTCTCTCTCTCTCTACTCCTCTACATCTGCCTCCCTGCTCACCAAGCCTGTTCACTCCCAACACTGAGCTGCTGTCTGCCTCCCTGCTCACCAAGCCTGTTCACTCCCAACACTGAGCTGCTGTCTGCCTCCCTGCTCACCAAGCCTGTCCACTCCCAACACTGAGCTGCTGTCTGCCTCCCTGCTCACCAAGCCTGTTCACTCCCAACACTGAGCTGCTGTCTGCCTCCCTGCTCACCAAGCCTGTCCACTCCCAACACTGAGCTGCTGTCTGCCTCCCTGCTCACCAAGCCTGTTCACTCCCAACACTGAGCTGCTGTCTGCCTCCCTGCTCACCAAGCCTGTTCACTCCCAACACTGAGCTGCTGTCTGCCTCCCTGCTCACCAAGCCTGTCCACTCCCAACACTGAGCTGCTGTCTGCCTCCCTGCTCACCAAGCCTGTCCACTCCCAACACTGAGCTGCTGTCTGCCTCCCTGCTCACCAAGCCTGTTCACTCCCAACACTGAGCTGCTGTCTGCCTCCCTGCTCACCAAGCCTGTTCACTCCCAACACTGAGCTGCTGTCTGCCTCCCTGCTCACCAAGCCTGTCCACTCCCAACACTGAGCTGCTGTCTGCCTCCCTGCTCACCAAGCCTGTCCACTCCCAACACTGAGCTGCTGTCTGCCTCCCTGCTCACCAAGCCTGTTCACTCCCAACACTGAGCTGCTGTCTGCCTCCCTGCTCACCAAGCCTGTCCACTCCCAACACTGAGCTGCTGTCTGCCTCCCTGCTCACCAAGCCTGTCCACTCCCAACACTGAGCTGCTGTCTGCCTCCCTGCTCACCAAGCCTGTTCACTCCCAACACTGAGCTGCTGTCTGCCTCCCTGCTCACCAAGCCTGTTCACTCCCAACACTGAGCTGCTGTCTGCCTCCCTGCTCACCAAGCCTGTTCACTCCCAACACTGAGCTGCTGTCTGCCTCCCTGCTCACCAAGCCTGTTCACTCCCAACACTGAGCTGCTGTCTGCCTCCCTGCTCACCAAGCCTGTTCACTCCCAACACTGAGCTGCTGTCTGCCTCCCTGCTCACCAAGCCTGTTCACTCCCAACACTGAGCTGCTGTCTGCCTCCCTGCTCACCAAGCCTGTCCACTCCCAACACTGAGCTGCTGTCTGCCTCCCTGCTCACCAAGCCTGTCCACTCCCAACACTGAGCTGCTGTCTGCCTCCCTGCTCACCAAGCCTGTCCACCCCAAACACCCAGGACATGGAACAGCAGTATCTGACTGAATAATGTGTCAGGCAGGAGGAGGAATAACAGAACAGTTACTAATACAGGACCATGTCACAGGCAGGAGGTATAACAGAACAGTTACTAATACAGGACCATATCACAGGCAGGAGGAGGAATAACAGAACAGTTACTAATACAGGACCATGTCACAGACAGGAGGAGGAATAACAGAACAGTTACTAATACAGAACAGTTACTAATACAGAACAGTTACTAATACAGAACAGTTACTAATACAGAACAGTTACTAATACAGGACCATGTCACAGGACCTATATCATGTCACAGGCAGGAGGTATAACAGAACAGTTACTAATACAGGACCTATACCATGTCACAGGCAGGAGGAGGAATAACAGAACAGTTACTAATACAGGACCATGTCACAGGCAGGAGGAATAACAGAACAGTTAATAATACAGGACCTATACCATGTCACAGGCAGGAGGAGGAATAACAGAACAGTTACTAATACAGGACCATGTCACAGGCAGGAGGAATAACAGAACAGTTACTAATACAGGACCTATACCATGTCACAGGCAGGAGGAGGAATAACAGAACAGTTACTAATACAGGACCTATACCATGTCACAGGCAGGAGGAATAACAGAACAGTTACTAATACAGGACCATGTCACAGGCAGGAGGAGGAATAACAGAACAGTTACTAATACAGGACCTATACCATGTCACAGGCAGGAGGAGGAATAACAGAACAGTTACTAATACAGGACCATGTCACAGGCAGGAGGAATAACAGAACAGTTACTAATACAGGACCATGTCACAGGCAGGAGGAATAACAGAACAGTTACTAATACAGGACCTATACCATGTCACAGGCAGGAGGAGGAATAACAGAACAGTTACTAATACAGGACCATGTCACAGGCAGGAGGAATAACAGAACAGTTACTAATACAGGACCGGCTCCAGACAGGAGGAATAACAGAACAGTTACTAATACAGGACCAATACCATGTCACAGGCAGGAGGAGGTATAACAGAACAGTTACTAATACAGGACCATGTCACAGGCAGGAGGAGGAATAACAGAACAGTTACTAATACAGGACCATGTCACAGGCAGGAGGTATAACAGAACAGTTACTAATACAGGACCATGTCACAGGCAGGAGGTATAACAGAACAGTTACTAATACAGGACCATGTCACAGGCAGGAGGTATAACAGAACAGTTACTAATGCAGGACCATGTCACAGACAGGAGGAGGTATAACAGAACAGTTACTAATACAGGACCATGTCACAGGCAGGAGGTATAACAGAACAGTTACTAATACAGGACCATGTCACAGGCAGGAGGAATAACAGAACAGTTACTAATACAGGACCGGCTCCAGACAGGAGGAGGAATAACAGAACAGTTACTAATACAGGACCTATACCATGTCACAGACAGGAGGAATAACAGAACAGTTACTAATACAGGACCATGTCACAGGCAGGAGGTATAACAGAACAGTTACTAATACAGGACCATGTCACAGACAGGAGGAGGTATAACAGAACAGTTACTAATACAGGACCATGTCACAGGCAGGAGGTATAACAGAACAGTTACTAATACAGGACCATGTCACAGACAGGAGGAGGTATAACAGAACAGTTACTAATACAGGACCATGTCACAGACAGGAGGAGGAATAACAGAACAGTTACTAATACAGGACCATGTCACAGACAGGAGGAGGAATAACAGAACAGTTACTAATACAGGACCATGTCACAGACAGGAGGTATAACAGAACAGTTACTAATACAGGACCATGTCACAGACAGGAGGAGGTATAACAGAACAGTTACTAATACAGGACCATGTCACAGACAGGAGGAATAACAGAACAGTTACTAATACAGGACCATGTCACAGGCAGGAGGTATAACAGAACAGTTACTAATACAGGACCATGTCACAGACAGGAGGAGGAATAACAGAACAGTTACTAATACAGGACCATGTCACAGACAGGAGGTATAACAGAACAGTTACTAATACAGGACCATGTCACAGACAGGAGGTATAACAGAACAGTTACTAATACAGGACCATGTCACAGACAGGAGGTATAACAGAACAGTTACTAATACAGGACCATGTCACAGGCAGGAGGAGGAATAACAGAACAGTTACTAATACAGGACCTATACCATGTCACAGGAGGAGGAGGAATAACAGAACAGTTACTAATACAGGACCATGTCACAGACAGGAGGAGGTATAACAGAACAGTTACTAATACAGGACCATGTCACAGGCAGGAGGAATAACAGAACAGTTACTAATACAGGACCATGTCACAGGCAGGAGGAGGTATAACAGAACAGTTACTAATACAGGACCATGTCACAGACAGGAGGTATAACAGAACAGTTACTAATACAGGACCATGTCACAGACAGGAGGAGGTATAACAGAACAGTTACTAATACAGGACCATGTCACAGGCAGGAGGAATAACAGAACAGTTACTAATACAGGACCATGTCACAGGCAGGAGGAGGTATAACAGAACAGTTACTAATACAGGACCA
Organism: Oncorhynchus mykiss; assembly: GCF_057628025.1. Classification (NCBI taxonomy): domain Eukaryota; kingdom Metazoa; phylum Chordata; class Actinopteri; order Salmoniformes; family Salmonidae; genus Oncorhynchus; species Oncorhynchus mykiss. The sequence continues at coordinate 73,103,298 of NC_143034.1, read as the reverse complement.
TGTCACAGACAGGAGGAATAACAGAACAGTTACTAATACAGGACCATGTCACAGGCAGGAGGAATAACAGAACAGTTACTAATACAGGACCATGTCACAGGCAGGAGGTATAACAGAACAGTTACTAATACAGGACCATGTCACAGGCAGGAGGAGGAATAACAGAACAGTTACTAATACAGGACCTATACCATGTCACAGGCAGGAGGAATAACAGAACAGTTACTAATACAGGACCATGTCACAGACAGGAGGTATAACAGAACAGTTACTAATACAGGACCTATACCATGTCACAGGCAGGAGGAATAACAGAACAGTTACTAATACAGGACCATGTCACAGGCAGGAGGAATAACAGAACAGTTACTAATACAGGACCATGTCACAGGCAGGAGGTATAACAGAACAGTTACTAATACAGGACCATGTCACAGGCAGGAGGAGGAATAACAGAACAGTTACTAATACAGGACCTATACCATGTCACAGGCAGGAGGTATAACAGAACAGTTACTAATACAGGACCATGTCACAGGCAGGAGGAGGAATAACAGAACAGTTACTAATACAGGACCTATACCATGTCACAGGCAGGAGGTATAACAGAACAGTTACTAATACAGGACCATGTCACAGGCAGGAGGTATAACAGAACAGTTACTAATACAGGACCATGTCACAGACAGGAGGAGGAATAACAGAACAGTTACTAATACAGGACCATGTCACAGACAGGAGGAGGTATAACAGAACAGTTACTAATACAGGACCATGTCACAGGCAGGAGGAGGTATAACAGAACAGTTACTAATACAGGACCATGTCACAGACAGGAGGTATAACAGAACAGTTACTAATACAGGACCATGTCACAGACAGGAGGAGGAATAACAGAACAGTTACTAATACAGGACCTATACCATGCCACAGACAGGAGGAATAACAGAACAGTTACTAATACAGGACCTATACCATGCCACAGACAGGAGGAATAACAGAACAGTTACTAATACAGGACCTATACCATGTCACAGGCAGGAGGAGGAATAACAGAACAGTTACTAATACAGGACCATGTCACAGGCAGGAGGAATAACAGAACAGTTACTAATACAGGACCATGTCACAGGCAGGAGGAGGAATAACAGAACAGTTACTAATACAGGACCATGTCACAGGCAGGAGGAGGTATAACAGAACAGTTACTAATACAGGACCATGTCACAGACAGGAGGAATAACAGAACAGTTACTAATACAGGACCATGTCACAGGCAGGAGGTATAACAGAACAGTTACTAATACAGGACCATGTCACAGGCAGGAGGAGGTATAACAGAACAGTTACTAATACAGGACCATGTCACAGACAGGAGGAATAACAGAACAGTTACTAATACAGGACCATGTCACAGGCAGGAGGAATAACAGAACAGTTACTAATACAGGACCATGTCACAGGCAGGAGGAGGTATAACAGAACAGTTACTAATACAGGACCATGTCACAGGCAGGAGGTATAACAGAACAGTTACTAATACAGGACCATGTCACAGACAGGAGGTATAACAGAACAGTTACTAATACAGGACCATGTCACAGACAGGAGGAGGAATAACAGAACAGTTACTAATACAGGACCATGTCACAGGCAGGAGGAGGTATAACAGAACAGTTACTAATACAGGACCATGTCACAGGCAGGAGGTATAACAGAACAGTTACTAATACAGGACCATGTCACAGACAGGAGGAGGAATAACAGAACAGTTACTAATACAGGACCATGTCACAGGCAGGAGGAATAACAGAACAGTTACTAATACAGGACCATGTCACAGACAGGAGGTATAACAGAACAGTTACTAATACAGGACCATGTCACAGACAGGAGGAGGTATAACAGAACAGTTACTAATACAGGACCATGTCACAGACAGGAGGTATAACAGAACAGTTACTAATACAGGACCATGTCACAGACAGGAGGAGGTATAACAGAACAGTTACTAATACAGGACCATGCCACAGACAGGAGGAGGAATAACAGAACAGTTACTAATACAGGACCATGTCACAGGCAGGAGGAGGAATAACAGAACAGTTACTAATACAGGACCATGTCACAGACAGGAGGTATAACAGAACAGTTACTAATACAGGACCATGTCACAGACAGGAGGTATAACAGAACAGTTACTAATACAGGACCATGTCACAGACAGGAGGTATAACAGAACAGTTACTAATACAGGCCCGGCTCCAGGCAGGAGGAGGTATAACAGAACAGTTACTAATACAGGACCATGTCACAGACAGCAGGAGGTATAACAGAACAGTTACTAATACAGGACCATGTCACAGGCAGGAGGAGGAATAACAGAACAGTTACTAATACAGGACCTATACCATGCCACAGACAGGAGGTATAACAGAACAGTTACTAATACAGGACCATGTCACAGGCAGGAGGAATAACAGAACAGTTACTAATACAGGACCATGTCACAGACAGGAGGAATAACAGAACAGTTACTAATACAGGACCATGTCACAGGCAGGAGGAGGAATAACAGAACAGTTACTAATACAGGACCTATACCATGTCACAGGCAGGAGGTATAACAGAACAGTTACTAATACAGGACCATGTCACAGGCAGGAGGTATAACAGAACAGTTACTAATACTGGCCCGGCTCCAGACAGGAGGTATAACAGAACAGTTACTAATACTGGCCCGGCTCCAGACAGGAGGTATAACAGAACAGTTACTAATACAGGCCCGGCTCCAGACAGGAGGTATAACAGAACAGTTACTAATACTGGCCCGGCTCCAGACAGGAGGTATAACAGAACAGTTACTAATACTGGCCCGGCTCCAGACAGGAGGTATAACAGAACAGTTACTAATACAGGCCCGGCTCCAGACAGGAGGTATAACAGAACAGTTACTAATACTGGCCCGGCTCCAGACAGGAGGAATAACAGAACAGTTACTAATACTGGCCCGGCTCCAGACAGGAGGTATAACAGAACAGTTACTAATACAGGCCCGGCTCCAGGCAGGAGGTATAACAGAACAGTTACTAATACAGGCCCGGCTCCAGGCAGGAGGTATAACAGAACAGTTACTAATACAGGCCCGGCTCCAGACACAAACAACATAAGTGGCCTATTTTTATTTTGAAGATCTCAGTCGAGGTCTCAACATCCCATCGAGAGTTAAAATAGTCGAATACACCAGGTGTAATTTCAAAATGTGGCCCTGACCTCCAGGGGTCCTCCATTGATAGTTTGTCACTCACTCAGATATCATATTAACATGACAGAAGTTCTGGAAAAATGTGTAGAATTGCAGGAAATTAACTTTAAAACGTGTTTTTCTTTCCGCTGTCAAAATGTTTTAATGTGAAGTGGTTGGGCCCCGCAACAAAATCTTCCCCATCGTCCCCTAAAGGCTAGTAGTCAACAACTTAGAGCCAGAAAATGGTCGATGAACGACCCTGTGCCATCCTTTATTAATGACCAATAGACATCAAATCAAAGTTTATTTGTCACGTGTGCCGAATACAACAACCTTATCGTGAAATGCTCACTTACAGGCTCTAACCAACAGTGTAGACCTCACAGTGAAATGCTTACTTACAGCCTCTAACCAACAGTGTAGACCTCACAGTGAAATGCTGACTTACAGGCTCTAACCAACAGTGTAGACCTCACAGTGAAATGCTTACTTACAGCCTCTAACCAACAGTGTAGACCTCACAGTGAAATGCTGACTAACCAACAGTGTAGACCTCACAGTGAAATGCTGACTTACAGGCTCTAACCAACAGTGTAGACCTCACAGTGAAATGCTTACTTACAGGCTCTAACCAACAGTGTAGACCTCACAGTGAAATGCTTACTTACAGCCTCTAACCAACAGTGTAGACCTCACAGTGAAATGCTGACTTACAGGCTCTAACCAACAGTGTAGACCTCACAGTGAAATGCTGACTTACAGCCTCTAACCAACAGTGTAGACCTCACAGTGAAATGCTGACTTACAGGCTCTAACCAACAGTGTAGACCTCACAGTGAAATGCTTACTTACAGGCTCAAACCAACAGTGTAGACCTTACAGTGAAATGCTGACTTACAGGCTCTAACCAATAGTGTAGACCTCACAGTGAAATGCTGACTTACAGGCTCTAACCAATAGTGTAGACCTCACAGTGAAATGCTTACTTACTGGCTCTAACCAACAGTGTAGACCTCACAGTGAAATGCTGACTTACAGGCTCTAACCAACAGTGTAGACCTCACAGTGAAATGCTTACTTACAGGCTCTAACCAACAGTGTAGACCTCACAGTGAAATGCTTACTTACACCCTCTAACCAACAGTGTAGACCTCACAGTGAAATGCTTACTTACAGCCTCTAACCAACAGTGTAGACCTCACAGTGTAATGCTTACTTACAGGCTCTAACCAACAGTGTAGACCTTACAGTGAAATGCTGACTTACAGGCTCTAACCAACAGTGTAGACCTCACAGTGAAATGCTTACTTACAGCCTCTAACCAACAGTGTAGACCTCACAGTGAAATGCTGACTTACAGGCTCTAACCAACAGTGTAGACCTCACAGTGAAATGCTGACTTACAGGCTCTAACCAACAGTGTAGACCTCACAGTGAAATGCTTACTTACAGCCTCTAACCAACAGTGTAGACCTCACAGTGAAATGCTTACTTACAGCCTCTAACCAACAGTGTAGACCTCACAGTGAAATGCTTACTTACAGGCTCTAACCAACAGTGTAGACCTCACAGTGAAATGCTTACTTACAGGCTCTAACCAACAGTGTAGACCTCACAGTGAAATGCTGACTTACAGGCTCTAACCAACAGTGTAGACCTCACAGTGAAATGCTTACTTACAGGCTCTAACCAACAGTGTAGACCTCACAGTGAAATGCTGACTTACAGGCTCTAACCAATAGTGTAGACCTCACAGTGAAATGCTGACTTACAGGCTCTAACCAACAGTGTAGACCTCACAGTGAAATGCTTACTTACTGGCTCTAACCAACAGTGTAGACCTCACAGTGAAATGCTTACTTACAGGCTCTAACCAACAGTGTAGACCTTACATCGAAATGCTGACTTACAGGCTCTAACCAACAGTGTAGACCTCACAGTGAAATGCTGACTTACAGGCTCTAACCAACAGTGTAGACCTCACAGTGAAATGCTGACTTACAGGCTCTAACCAACAGTGTAGACCTCACAGTGAAATGCTGACTTACAGGCTCTAACCAACAGTGTAGACCTCACAGTGAAATGCTGACTTACAGGCTCTAACCAACAGTGTAGACCTCACAGTGAAATGCTTACTTACAGCCTCTAACCAACAGTGTAGACCTCACAGTGAAATGCTGACTTATAGGCTCTAACCAACAGTGTAGACCTCACAGTGAAATGCTTACTTACAGCCTCTAACCAACCGTGTAGACCTCACAGTGAAATGCTTACTTACAGACTCTAACCAACAGTGTAGACCTCACAGTGAAATGCTTACTTACAGCCTCTAACCAACAGTGTAGACCTCACAGTGAAATGCTGACTTACAGACTCTAACCAACAGTGTAGACCTCACAGTGAAATGCTTACTAACAGGCTCTAACCAACAGTGTAGACCTCACAGTGAAATGCTTACTAACAGGCTCTAACCAACAGTGTAGACCTCACAGTGAAATGCTTACTTACAGCCTCTAACCAACAGTGTAGACCTCACAGTGAAATGCTGACGTACAGACTCTAACCAACAGTGTAGACCTCACAGTGAAATGCTTACTTACAGGCTCTAACCAACAGTGTAGACCTCACAGTGAAATGCTTACTTACAGGCTCTAACCAATAGTGTAGACCTCACAGTGAAATGCTTACTTACAGGCTCTAACCAACAGTGTAGACCTCACAGTGAAATGCTTACTTACAGGCTCTAACCAACAGTGTAGACCTCACAGTGAAATGCTGACTTACAGACTCTAACCAACAGTGTAGACCTCACAGTGAAATGCTTACTTACAGGCTCTAACCAACAGTGTAGACCTCACAGTGAAATGCTTACTTACAGGCTCTAACCAATAGTGTAGACCTCACAGTGAAATGCTTACTTACAGGCTCTAACCAACAGTGTAGACCTCACAGTGAAATGCTTACTTACAGCCTCTAACCAACAGTGTAGACCTCACAGTGAAATGCTTACTTACAGCCTCTAACCAATAGTGTAGACCTCACAGTGAAATGCTTACTTACAGGCTCTAACCAATAGTGTAGACCTCACAGTGAAATGCTTACTTACAGCCTCTAACTAACAGTGTAGAAAAGGTATTAGGTGAACAATAGGTAAGTTAAGAAATAAAACAACAGTAAAAAGACAGGCTATATACAGTAGCAAGGCTACTTTTTTTTTAATCAGCCTGACTAACACCGGTTAGTCAGGCTGATTGAGGTAGTATGTACATGTAGATATGGTTAAAGTGACTATGCAGATATGATGAACAGAGTAGCAGTAGAGGCTATATACAGTAGAGAGGCTATATACAGACACTGGTTATTCAGGCTGATTGAGGTAGTATGTACATGTAGATATGGTTAAAGTGACTATGCAGATATGATGAACAGAGTAGCAGTAGAGGCTATATACAGTAGAGAGGCTATATACAGACACTGGTTATTCAGGCTGATTGAGGTAGTATGTACATGTAGATATGGTTAAAGTGACTGCAGATATGATGAACAGAGAGTAGCAGTAGAAGAGGGGCTGGTGGGTGGCGGGACACAATGACAGATAGTCTGCTATGATATCAGAGGAACATTCCTCATAATCTAGGACTTTTTTTGAGCTTCTAGAATGAGTTTTCTTTGTGCCAACAACATGAAGAACTTGACTCTATCGCTTGCCTGGATGCTGATCCTTAATGGACAAATAGAATAGTCCCAAAACCGCAAATCCTTTCTCCCTGGCAGACTAGAGCAGACGCTCGTTAAAAGAAGTTGAAGGATTGCAGTGTTTTGAATCGAGGTCTGCAGGCTGCTAGTTTCTATAGTCCTTTGCGCTCCCTCTCTCCGAGGTCACCCGTCAGTGTGTCTGTACATGAGAGCCCCTGGGAGTGTTGAATTCATTATAGCAGCTCAGAGGGCTCAAATTAAAGGAGCCAATCAGAGGACGTATGAGAAAGAAATGGAACAGGCCAGATCAAATGTTTCAGTAAGAAAGAGGAGGCTGGAAGGAGAACCAGGGAGGGAGACCTTGTCTTTTCAGAGAACAATAAAGAAAGACTATCACACACACAAACACACGCACGCGCACACACACGTTTTAAGTGCTGTAAGGAGGTATGATGCTGGAGGGGGGAATGATGCTGTAAGGAGGTATGATGCTGTAAGGAGGTATGATGCTGGAGGGGGGAATGATGCTGTAAGGAGGTATGATGCTGTAAGGAGGTATGATGCTGGAGGGGGGACTGATGCTGTAAGGAGGTATGATGCTGGAGGGGGGAATGTTGCTGTAAGGAGGTATGATGCTGGAGGGGGGAATGATGCTGTAAGGAGGTATGATGCTGGAGGGGGGAATGATGCTGTAAGGAGGTATGATGCTGGAGGGGGGAATGATGCTGTAAGGAGGTATGATGCTGTAAGGAGGTATGATGCTGTAAGGAGGTATGATGCTGGAGGGGGGAATGATGCTGTAAGGAGGTATGATGCTGGAGGGGGGAATGATGCTGTAAGGAGGTATGATGCTGGAGGGGGGAATGATTCTGGAGGGGGGAATGATGCTGTAAGGAGGTATGATGCTGGAGGGGGGAATGATGCTGTAAGGAGGTATGATGCTGGAGGGGGGAATGATGCTGGAGGGGGGAATGATGCTGGAGGGGGGAATGATGCTGGAGGGGGGAATGATGCTGGAGGGGGAAGCAGAGGTATTTTATTTTGTTATTTCTTTGTAGAATAAAGAAGGATAAATGATTTCCACTTCCATCCCAGGCAAAATAAATACCTCCCAATATAAAGGAACCAGACAAAATGAGGTCAGGCTCTTAAAGATAAAGGACTCTTTGTACCTGTGGGACGTTCATCTAACTGTGATCAGTAGTTAATGACTCCATCCTCCTGTATCCACCCACTCTGTGATCAGTAGTTAATGACTCCATCCTCCTGTATTGACCCACTCTGTGATCAGTAGGTAATGACTCCATCCTCCTGTATTGACCCACTCTGTGATCAGTAGTTAATGACTCCATCCTCCTGTACCCACCCACTCTGTGATCAGTAGTTAATAACTCCATCCTCCTGTACCCACTCTGTGATCAGTAGTTAATGACTCCATCCTCCTGTATTGACCCACTCTGTGATCAGTAGGTAATGACTCCATCCTCCTGTATTGACCCACTCTGTGATCAGTAGTTAATGACTCCATCCTCCTGTACCCACCCACTCTGTGATCAGTAGTTAATAACTCCATCCTCCTGTACCCACTCTGTGATCAGTAGTTAATAACTCCATCCTCCTGTATTCACCCACTCTGTGATCAGTAGTTAATGACTCCATCCTCCTGTACCCACCCACTCTGTGATCAGTAGTTAATGACTCCATCCTCCTGTATCCACCCACTCTGTGATCAGTAGTTAATGACTCCATCCTCCTGTATCCACTCTGCACACCTGTCTTCTCACACACATTAGCCCACAGTCAAGGACGCACACACACACACACACACACACACACTCACCCCTCTATTCACCATCACAGCATCCCCACAGAGTTTATAATGACATGAAAATAAGTGATTCCTGTACATTGCAACCAGCTGATGAGGACCTGGGGAAATCACCTCAATCACAACTGACATGTAAAACAATGTACCCCCCCCCCCCCCCCCCCCCCCCCCCATCCAAGTGACTGACTCACACAGCAGTGTACACACGAACACACAGTAGTTGATCTGGTTCACAAGAAGCCCTCAAACCACTGATTTTATTTTGTGTGTGATGAACAGACATCATACTGTGTCTACAGCAGAACGTCAGCCTTTTTTAGTTTTTTGCAAGCTCTATTCTGAGCAAAGATTATGATTTGTTTAGTTTTTGGACTGTTAGGTTTGAATTTGTAAATACGTCATCACAGAGGAATGTATGGGGACCAGAGAGGACATGGCGATAATGAGAACCGTATGGCTAGTCTGTTAATCACATCAGCCAGGAGAGGGAGGAGAGACGGAGGTACCAAGACGTCTTTGTTTGAAGGAGATCACCTACTGTAGCCTGATTTCCTAAACACTATTCTGGTGTTCTTCCTCCTATCTGTCTTTACTGTAGGGGTGTGTGTTCTGTTTTTATTGTAGGGGTGTGTGTTCTGTCTTTACTGTAGGGGGGTGTGTTCTCTGTCTTTACTGTAGGGGGGTGTGTTCTCTGTCTTTACTGTAGGGGAGTGTGTTCTCTTGCTTCCTGTATGTGACTTAATTGGAGATGTTGATGTAGCACAGGTATGACCTGCTCCTGTAGACTCAGGAATAACCCTGACATACACACTTTCTTCTCAGTGCCCTTCTCAGTGCCCCATTTTCCAATTAGCTCACACAACAAGGAGAGAGAGAATGGAGTGAGAGAGAGGGAGACTTTTCAAAGTGTTTCTTACATGGACGTAATATGCGTGGTATGTTGTGCTACATCAACAGATCTAGTGTAGGCTGATACATAGTGTAAACTAACACTGTTGTTGTTCTGAACTGTGAGAGAGTCTAGTTTGACTGGACCCCCAGACACTCTCAAAGCCCCCAGCTGTCACACAGCCATGTTGAGATTCTCAACCCTCTTACTATGTACTTATGGAGTTGGTGCACCACCTGTGTGTCTGTCAATCAGGGCAGCACGCTTTAGTGGATGTTCTTTAAGGAGATCTGAATCCTGTCTTTATTATTTCATACAGTACAGCAGGAAATGGTGGTAGGGGAGACCGGGTGGTAGGGGAGACCGGGTGGTAGGGGAGACCGGGTGGTAGGGGAGACCGGGTGGTTGGGGAGGCGGAGTGGGTAGGGGAGGCGGAGTGGGTAGGGGAGGCGGGGTGGGTAGGGGAGGCGGGGTGGGTAGGGGAGGCCGGGTGGTAGGGGAGACCATGCCTTCTCTCTAGGAGGGTGGGTCACCTCTACCCCTTTGTGTCCCACAGCTGTGCCTTCTCTCTGAGAGCATGTGTGTGTCTCTGTGGGAGCATGTGTGTGTCTGTGGGAGCATGTGTGTCTCTCTGGGAGCATGTGTGTCTCTCTGGGAGCGTGTGTGTGTGTCTCTCTGGGAGCATGTGTGTGTGTCTCTGTGGGAGCATGTGTGTGTGTCTCTGTGGGAGCGTGTGTGTGTGTCTCTCTGGGAGCATGTGTGTGTGTCTCTCTGGGAGCATGTGTGTGTGTGTCTCTCTGGGAGCGTGTGTGTGTCTCTCTGGGAGTATGTGTGTGTCTCTGGGAGCGTGTGTGTGTGTCTCTCTGGGAGCGTGTGTGTGTGTCTCTCTGGGAGCGTGTGTGTGTCTCTGTGGGAGTATGTGTGTGTCTCTGTGGGAGCGTGTGTGTGTGTGTCTCTGTGGGAGTATGTGTGTGTCTCTGTGGGAGCGTGTGTGTGTCTCTGTGGGAGTATGTGTGTGTCTCTGTGGGAGCATGTGTGTGTGTGTGTCTCTCTGGGAGTATGTGTGTGTCTCTGGGAGTGTGTGTGTGTCTCTCTGGGAGCGTGTGTGTGTCTCTCTGGGAGCGTGTGTGTGTCTCTCTGGGAGCGTGTGTGTGTCTCTGAGAGCCAGCATGCTGCTGACCTGCTGGACTGTAGTGGACTCTGCTTTATGTAATCATCCTACCAGTCAACAACACTCTACCACTGTTTACAAAGCTGTGTGTCAGGTTTCCTCTCAATGCCTTACATAAGGACAGAGGACGGACAGAGGACGGACAGAGGACGGACAGAGGACGGACAGAGGACGGACAGAGGACGGACAGAGGACGGACAGAGGACGGACAGAGGACGGACAGAGGACGGACAGAGGACGGACAGAGGACGGACAGAGGACGGACAGAGGACGGACAGAGGACGGACAGAGGACGGACAGAGGACGGACAGAGGAATTAACATTAGCAGGTCCCCTGTGGGGAGTGTTGTGGTTTATCTTCCTCAGAGGGGAACTGTGTGGCACGTATTTTTGAGGGACTGGAGTATGTTGTTGTGATTGTGAGGTGATTTCCCCAGGTCCTCATCAGCTGCTTGCAATGTACTGGAATCACTTATTTTCATGTCATTATAAACTCAGCAAAAAAAGAAATGTCCTCTCACTGTCAACTGCATTTATTTTCAGCAAACTTAACATGTGTAAATATTTGTATGAACAAGATTCAACAACTGAGACATAAACTGAACAAGTTCCACAGACATGTGACTAACCGAAATTGAATAATGTGTTCCTGAACAAAGCGGGGGTCAAAATCCAAAGTAATAGTCAGTATCTGGTGGCCACCAGCTGCATTAAGCACTGCAGTGCATCTTCTCCTCATGGACTGCACCAGACTTGACAGTTCTTGCTGTGAGATTTCACCCCACTCTTCCACCAAGGTACCTGCAAGTTCCCGGACATTTCTTGGGGGAATGGCCTTAGCCCTCACCCTCCGATCCAAAAGGTCCCAGATGTGCTCAATGGGATTGAGATCCGGGCTCTTCGCTGGCCATGGGCAGAACACTGACATTCCTGTCTTGCAGGAAATCATGCACAGAACGAACAGTATGGCTGGTGGCATTGTCATGCTGGAGGGTCATGTCAGGATGAGCCTGCAGGAAGGGTACCACATGAGGGAGGAGGATGTCTTCCCTGTAACGCACAGCGTTGAGATTGCCTGCAATGACAACAAGCTCAGTCCGATGATGCTGTGACACACCGACCCAGACCATGACGGACCCTCCACCTCCAAATCGATCCCGCTCCAGAGTACAGGCCTCGGTGTAACGCTCATTCCTTTGCAGATAAACGCAAATCTGACCATCACCCCTGGTGAGACACAACCGCGACTCGTCAGTGAAGAGCCCTTTTTGCCAGTCCTGTTTGGTCCAGCGACCGTGGGTTTGTGCCCATGTGACGTTGTTGCCGGTGATGCCTGGTGAGGACCTGCCTTACAACAGGCCTACAAGTCCTCAGTCCAGCCTCTCTCAGCCTATTGTGGACAGTCTGTGTGTTCTACCTGCAGTATTATAATTCCATCTGTGTTCTACCTGCAGCATTATAATTCCATCTGTGTTCTACCTGCAGCAATATAATTCCATCTGTGTTCTACCTGCAGCATTATAATTCCATCTGTGTTCTACCTGCAGCATTATAATTCCATCTGTGTTCTACCTGCAGCATTACAATTCCATCTGTGTGTTCTACCTGCAGCATTATAATTCCGTCTGTGTGTTCTACCTGCAGCATTATAATTCTGTCTGTGTGTTCTACCTGCAGCGTTATAATTCCGTCTGTGTGTTCTACCTGCAGCGTTATAATTCCATCTGTGTTCTACCTGCAGCGTTATTATTCCATCTGTGTTCTACCTGCAGCAATATTCCTGCTTGCATGGAATAACAATATAGAGTATCAACCTTGATCTCCCTGTGAGGAGGATCCTTCACCTTACTGTAACATCTCGATGTCTCGGTCTACCTGAGACGATGATCATTCCCTGTAAGATGGTTCCCACTCTCTTTCCTGAACATCTGTTTTCTGCATGGAACCCACCTAAGCCTGCCTCTGGCTCTCCTTTTCATTGAATACATCAACCTTCATGTGCCTGTGAAGATGTCTGTTTGCCGTACTGTTAGATCTAGTGCTCTCAGGCAGGGCTGTGTTTCAGCAGCAGCAGTCGTTATCTTCCTATCTATTCTACTTCATGTGTTCTGTATAAGCACTTTGTGAAAAAGGGCATTATAAAATCAGTTAGATTGATACTCACTCTGACGCTCTCTGTCTGTGTGCATGTGTGTGCGCCTGCCTGTGTGTGTGCGCCTGTGTGTTAGAGGTCGACCAATTATGATTTTTCAACACCGATACCAATTATTGGAGGACCAAAAAAGCCGATACCGATTAATCGGCCAATTTATTTATTTGTAATAATGACAATTACAACAATACTGAATGAACACTTATTTGAACTTAATATAATACATCAATAAAATCAATTTAGCCTCAAATAAATAATGAAACATGTTCAATTTGGTTTAAATAATGCAAAAACAAAGTGTTGGAGAAGAACGTAAAAGTACAATATGTGCTATGTAAGAAAGCTAACGTTTCAGTTCCTTGCTCAGAACATGAGAACATATGAAAGCTGGTGGTTCCTTTTAACATGAGTCTTCAATATTCCCAGGTAAGAAGTTTTAGGTTGTAGTTATTATAGGAATTATAGGACTATTTCTCTCTATACCATTTGTATTTCATATACCTTTGGATGTTCTTATAGGCACTTTAGTATTGCCAGTGTAACAGTATAGCTTCCGTCCCTCTCCTCGCTCCTCCCTGGGCTCGAACCAGCAACACAACAACAACAGCCATCATCGAAGCAGCGTTACCCATGCAGAGCAAGGGGAACAACTACTAGAAGGCTCAGAGCGAGTGACGTTTGAAACGCTATTAGCGCGCGCTAACTAACCAGCCATTTCACTTCGGTTACACCAGCCTCATCTCGGGAGTTGATATGCTTGAAGTCATAAACAGCGCAATGCTTGACACACAACGAAGAGCTGCTGGCAAAACGCTGTTTGAATGAATGTTTACACGCCTGCTTCTGCCTACCACCGCTCAGTCAGATACTTAGATACTTGTATGCTTAGTCAGATTATATGCAACACAGGACACGCTAGATAATATCTAGTAATATCATCAACCATGTGTAGTTAACTAGTGATTATGATTGATTGTTTTTTATAAGATAAGTTTAATGCTAGCTAGCAACTTACCTTGGTTTACTGCATTCGCGTAACAGGCAGTCAGTCTCCTTGTGGAGTGCAACGAGAGAGGCAGGTCGTTATTGCGTTGGACGAGTTAACTGTAAGGTTGCATGATTGGATCCCCCGAGCTGACAAGGTGAAAATCTGTCATTCTGTCCCTGAACAAGGCAGTCAACCCTCTGTTCCTAGGCTGTCATTGAAAATAAGAATGTGTTCTTAACTGACTTGCCTAGTTAAATAAAGGTATACAAAAAAATCAGGCGCCCAAAAATACCGATTTCCGATTGTTATGAAAACTTGAAATCGGCCCTAATTAATCGGCCATACCGATTAATCGGTCGATCTCTAGTGTGCGCGTGTGTGTGTGTGTGTGTGTGTACCTGTCTGCGTGTGTGTGAGTGTCTGTTTGCTGCAGATGCTGATAACGCTGAGCCACCACTCCTGGCCCTGTACACTGTTTTGCTCCGTCCCGACAAGTCTCTCCTCCAGTCCGTTCCCCCCAGACCCAGTTTTACTGAACATTCAGAAAGTTTGGCAGAACCAGGAAGGTGACCTCTGGTGTCAGCCAATCAGTGCCCAGGGAACTGGTGTCAGCCAATCAGTGTCCAGGGAGGGAGTTAGTGGAACTGAAGAGCAACTGCACTGACCTTGGTTTAACAGGCTACACAGGGATGTAGGGAATCACAAATGACTTGCCAAACTGTAGTGGTTTACACATTATGGTGTGCAGATACTGAAGGATTTTTCACCCTGGAACACATTGGTACCATTGCAGGGTATTATAATTGGAGAAGTACAGCAGAGTAAGGTACAGTACAATGGACCTGCCAGCAGTATGGACAGGGACTGAGGAAGCAGGGGGACTGCTTGGAGTAGCTGTCTTTACACACCTGTCAGACTGGGACTGGACTAATTGGAAGAAACACTGGAAGGAGGATGAGAGGGAGAGGGAGGGAGGGAGGAGGAGGAGGTGTGGATAGGAGATGTCAAGCCTGCTCCATGTTTGTAGTAATGGTTGCATTGTCATTGTAGAGAGAAGACTGGGCATGTTATTCTGTGTATATATAGGGGACATTGTTATTCCTTATCCACACACACCTCTGTTTCCATCACAGAGGGGTTGTTGGCATCTTGGGGAGGAGGGGCTCGTTGTAATGACTGGAGATGAATGAGGGGATTCCGCTTGTTTGATGCCATCCCATTTACTCCGTTCCAGCTGTCCTCCTCTTAGCAGCCTCCACTGGTCTTTCCATGTAATACTATGCAGAAAGACCACGGCATTATTTCAGTCCTCTGCAGTCTCTCTCTTTCCACCTCCATAATCAATGGTCCTCCCTCTCCTCCATATTCCTCTCCTCCCCTGCTACAGTCATTGATAACAGAACATGTTGAAAAGCACTGTAGGTGGACTATTGATTCAACAGGGTTATTCTAGAAATTGAGAAGTGCTGTGTCCCTACGATTGTTTATTATGTATGTGGGCAAGCACACGCGTGTGTAGGCAAGCAAGTGGGCAAACCTGTGTGTGTGTGTGTGTATTTATGGGCACTCTAGTAGTATGCCAGCTTGTTCTACTGTCATTGTCTGTTTCTCCTCTAACAAACTCCCCTCCCTTCTCTCTCTTTCAGTCCATCATGGAACAGTTCAACCCCTGCTTGCGGAACTTCGTTGCCATGGGGAAGAGCTATGAGAAGGCCCTATCCAGTGAGTGTTCTATTCTTCTTCTCCTCTAATCTGGTTCTGTGGCCTGTTCTTCTCTTCTCTGTTTGTCATCTGTTCCTCACCTCGCTCTCTCTTTCTCCTGCTCTGACTCTCTCCCTCTCCTCTCCTTCCACTCCTCTCCCTCTCCTCTCCAGGTCTAGGCAGCCAGTCACCAGCCTCCTGCTCTCACTCTCTCCTCTCCTCCCACTCCTCTCCCTCTCCTCTACTTCCACTCCTCTCCCTCTCCTCTCCAGGTCTAGGCAGCCAGTCACCAGCCTCCTGCTCTCACTCTCTCCTCTCCTCCCACTCCTCTCCCTCTCCTCTCCTTCCACTCCTCTCCCTCTCCTCTCCAGGTCTAGGCAGCCAGTCACCAGCCTCCTGCTCTCACTCTCTCCTCTCCTCTCCTCCCACTCCTCTCCCTCTCCTCTCCAGGTCTAGGCAGCCAGTCACCAGTCTTCTTTGTGCCGTCTCATTTAAAGAAAGAGATGATATTTCTCATCCTGACACCGTAGCAGTCACACAGCCAGTCTTATCATCTGGTCTGCAACCTCTGGCACAGCCTCAGGAGTGAGGATGTTTCCCAAACGGTATCCTGTTCCCTACATAGTGCACTACTTTAGCTCAGAGGGAATAGGGTGTTGTTTGGGACTCAGACAGAGAGGTGTGTTGCAGAGCAGCAGTACACTCAACGCCTGGGTCCTAATCAGAGCAGAGCAGCAGTACAATCGACAGCTGGGTCCTAATCAGAGCAGAGATGGAGCACTGTGTACCTCTGGTGGAGTGATAGACAGTTCACTATAAAAGATCTGATAGACAATGGAAGTGTGTGTGTGTGTTAGCTCACTCTTTGGTTTTACTAAAGAGGTTTAGGAGAGCAGACGAGTACAGATGGACTTATCACACAGAGGACAGAGTGTAGTTGAACCTAACTTGCTCAGATATCTCTCACTTTGTACCGTAGGTCAGGTCTGTCAACACCCCCAATACACACCACTGACACAAGAACACATTAGCTGACAGAATAGTCTATCACTGTCTCCTCAACACTGAATATATCCAGATAACTTGGTGGGACAATAATACATGAAGGAGTCTGCCCTCTGCAGTGGGATAATGACCCATGAAGGAGTCTGCCCTCTGCAGTGGGATAATGACCCATGAAGGAGTCTGCCCTCTGCAGTGGGATAATAACCCATGAAGGAGTCTGCCCTCTGCTGTGGGTTGGTGGGTCAGGGGGGTGTAGCTCCTCCTCTGACTGGCTGATCTCTGACCACCCCCCCCCCCCCCCCCCCCCCTTCACCCCATGCCAGTTGATCTGTTCTTGGTAGGCTGGGCAGGTCTAATAGGGAGACCTGGAGGATTGGTCCAGGCCAGTTGATCTGTTCTTGGTAGGCTGGGCAGGTCTAATAGGGAGACCTGGAGGATTGGTCCAGGCCAGTTGATCTGTTCTTGGTAGGCTGGACAGGTCTAATAGGGAGACCTGGAGGATTGGCCCAGGCCAGTTGATCTGTTCTTGGTAGGCTGGGCAGGTCTAATAGGGAGACCTGGAGGATTGGTCCAGGCCAGTTAGGCCATTAAGAGGTGAGTGAAGAGGAGGGGGCGTGGGTGGACACATGCTGTAAACCCATATGGTCGTGTTAGTCAGTAGTAAGTAACTAAGCTTTAGTCTGAGCCTCAACGGTCCATAGGGCAGGAGCCTGTCTTGTTTTTGTAATGTGAGGCAGCTTGGTGTACAAGTTCACCCCCTGGAAAGGACTCTTCTGTTGGCTGGGGAATGGGGACTGGGGACTGGGGACTGGGGGCGGGACTGGGACTGGGGACTGGGACTGGGACTGGGGGCTGGGGCTATAGGAGTCCATTTAGAATTCTGCATGTCAAGGGAGTTGCATCATAACCCTGAGGTAGATGGTGTCCTCTCTCTAAGGTAGCTAGGAAGTGGTGGATCACTACCCTGTCTGACCCTTCTCTCCCCACCCACTGTCTGCTGCCCAGTTATAGACCCTAATCCTCTGGTCTGTCCCTCTTCATTACGTGGTTCCTGTCTGTCCCTCTACATTCTGTTGGTCCTGTCTGTCCCTCTACATTCTGTTGGTCCTGTCTGTCCCTCTACATTCTGTTGGTCCTGTCTGTCCCTCTACATTCTGTTGGTCCTGTCTGTCTCTCTACATTCTGTTGGTCCTGTCTGTCCCTCTACATTCTGTTGGTCCTGTCTGTCCCTCTACATTCTGTTGGTCCTGTCTGTCCCTCTACATTCTGTTGGTCCTGTCTGTCCCTCTACATTCTGTTGGTCCTGTCTGTCCCTCTACATTCTGTTGGTCCTGTCTGTCCCTCTACATTCTGTTGGTCCTGTCTGTCCCTCTACATTCTGTTGGTCCTGTCTGTCCCTCTACATTCTGTTGGTCCTGTCTGTCCCTCTACTTTCTGTTGGTCCTGTCTGTCCCTCTACATTCTGTTGGTCCTGTCTGTCCCTCTACATTCTGTTGGTCCTGTCTGTCCCTCTACATTCTGTTGGTCCTGTCTGTCCCTCTACATTCTGTTGGTCCTGTCTGTCCCTCTACATTCTGTTGGTCCTGTCTGTCCCTCTACATTCTGTTGATCCTGTCTGTCCCTCTACATTCTGTTGGTCCTGTCTGTCCCTCTACATTCTGTTGGTCCTGTCTGTCCCTCTACATTCTGTTGGTCCTGTCTGTCCCTCTCCATTACGTGGGTACTGTCTGTCCCTCTACATTCTGTTGGTCCTGTCTGTCCCTCTACATTCTGTTGGTCCTGTCTGTCCCTCTACATTCTGTTGGTCCTGTCTGTCCCTCTACATTCTGTTGGTCCTGTCTGTCCCTCTACATTCTGTTGGTCCTGTCTGTCCCTCTACATTCTGTTGGTCCTGTCTGTCCCTCTACATTCTGTTGGAAAGAAGTAAAGTAACTCATCTTATCTACTCCAACACACACACACTGCCCACTATTAGCTGTGTGTTGATGCGGGCGCGCACACACACACACACACACACACACACACACACACACACACACACACACACACTGCCCACTATTAGCTGTGTGTTGAAGAGGGCGTGCGCACACACACACACACACACACACACACACACACACACACTGCCCACTATTAGCTGTGTGTTGAAGAGGGCGTGCGCACACACACACACACACACACACACACACACACACACACACACACACACACACACACACACACTGCCCACTATTAGCTGTGTGTTGAAGAGGGCGTGCGCACACACACACACACACACACACTGCCCACTATTAGCTGTGTGTTGAAGAGGGCGTGCGCACACACACACACACACACACACACACACAAAACCCCCCCTGCAGACACAAATATATATTGACATTTATATCAACACTCCCACATAATCAGACTGAGCATTTCAGTGGCAAAAGGAAATAAAGTATTACATATATATATTGTTATTGTCATGAAATAAACAGAGATTTATTAGACACTCAGTGATGATACAAAAATCAAATGAAAACACTACATGGGGGCTTGAAACTAGAAAAGGCCTGTTACTAATCAATCACCCTTAAAGAGTTAACAAACCTACTCCATCCTCATCTGATCTCTACTGTCAATCAATACAGCTAATACCAACCAGTGCTCCAGCTCTTCCACAAGGCAGGCTGTAACTTCCAATCCAGAACAATCTGAACCCAGATCCCCCTACCGGCTGTGCTGGGCTGGGCTGGGCTGGATATGGCAAGTGAGGGGTTGTTCAGGCGGACCAGAGTTAGCCACCGCTGCCAGCCAATCAGTCAGCCAGTCAGCCAGCCAGCCAGTCAGCCAGCCAGTCAGCCAGCCAGTCAGCCAGCCAGTCAGCCAGTCAGCCAGTCAGTCAGCCAGTCAGTCAGCCAGTCAGCCAGTCAGTCAGCCAGTCAGTCAGCCAGTCAGTCAGCCAGTCAGTCAGCCAGTCAGTCAGCCAGTCAGCCAGCCAGTCAGTCAGTGATGATGGATAGTGGGCTGGTTTGTTCATGTTCAGTCAGACTCGGGGCCAGAGTTGGCCACTGCTTCTGTCAGCCTGTTTGGGGAGCAGCAGGTTGGCAGGCAACAGTGGTGTCTGACTTTGACCCACTCTGGTTCTCACTTCTCACAGACTGTCAGTCCCATGTGAGTGTTGACAGCCACAGCAGAGGTCTGGTCTAGGTTGAATCCAGCTAGCTGCACTAGACAGCCCATAATAACACGCTGTTCAGGATCCAGCTAGCTGCACTACACAGCCCATAATAACTAGTTGTTCAGGATCCAGCTAGCTGCACTACACAGCCCATAATAACTAGTTGTTCAGGATCCAGCTAGCTGCACTACACAGCCCATAATAACTAGTTGTTCAGGATCCAGCTAGCTGCACTACACAGCCCATAATAACACGCTGTTCAGGATCCAGCTAGCTGCACTACACAGCCCATAATAACTAGTTGTTCAGGATCCAGCTAGCTGCACTAGGACAGCCCATAATAACTAGTTGTTCAGGATCCAGCTAGCTGCACTAGGACAGCCCATAATAACTAGTTGTTCAGGATCCAGCTAGCTGCACTACACAGCCCATAATAACTAGTTGTTCAGGATCCAGCTAGCTGCACTAGGACAGCCCATAATAACTAGTTGTTCAGGATCCAGCTAGCTGCACTACACAGCCCATAATAACTAGTTGTTCAGGATCCAGCTAGCTGCACTAGGACAGCCCATAATAACTAGTTGTTCAGGATCCAGCTAGCTGCACTACACAGCCCATAATAACATGTTGTTCAGGATCCAGCTAACTGCACTAGACAGCCCATAATAACATGTTGTTCAGGATCCAGCTAGCTGCACTAGACAGCCCATAATAACATGTTGTTCAGGATCCAGCTAGCTGCACTAGGACAGCCCATAATAACATGTTGTTCAGGATCCAGCTAGCTACTGTAGCATTGTCCTCTCTCTCTCTCTCTCTCTCTCTCTCTCTCTCTCTCTCTCTCTCTCTCTCTCTCTCTCTCTCTCTCTACGAGACACACCATTACTACTGTAGCATTGTCCTCTCTCTACATGAGACACACCATTACTACTGTAGCATTGTCCTCTCTCTACATGAGACACACCATTACTCTCTATAGCATCGTCTTCTCTCTCGACGTGAGGATGTGTGCGAACACTTCTATGTGTGCATCTTTATAGGCCACGGACCCTGATCTCATGCTGTTCTTCCTCTGTCCCCAGATGTGACGTTTGCTGCTAAGGGCTACTTTGATGCCCTGGTGAGGATGGGAGAGCTAGCCAGTGAGAGCCAGGGATCCAAGGACATGGGTGAGTAGTAGCCAATCAGCTGTCAGGATGTTGGGTCCCGCCTGTCCATTGGACCTAAAGGGGTATTCAGTGCTGGCCAATGCTTGTCTTAGTGTTTGTACTGTAAGTCCGTTTGTCCGTGTCTATCAGCTGCTACATATCTCTTTCCCTTCTCTGGAACTAAAGGGGGCTGTTAACTGGGCTCTCCTGCTGGCCAACACACACACAGTCACTTCCTGTGTTTGTGTCACAGTAATGTCAGGTCTGTAGAGAGACGACCCAGTCTTTGTTTTCCACGCAGGCAGCGTTGTGGGGTCACTCCTACACTCTAAAATGAAAAGCTTCCTGGAAGATCCTTTAGGGGTTCTTCAAATTGAACTGTGGGGGAACCTCTCAGTTCCTCAAATATCCCCCTTAATGGTTCCTCAAAGAACCCCCTTAATGGTTCCTCAAAGAACCCCCTTAATGGTTCCTCAAATATCCCCCTTAATGGTTCCTCAAATATCCCCCTTAATGGTTCCTCAAATAACCCCCTTAATGGTTCCTCAAAGAACCCCCTTAATGGTTCCTCAAAGAACCCCTTTAATGGTTCCTCAAAGAACCCCTTTAATGGTTCCTCAAAGAACCCCTTTAATGGTTCCTCAAAGAACCCCCTTAATGGTTCCTCAAAGAACCCCCTTAATGGTTCCTCAAAGAACCCCCTTAATGGTTCCTCAAAGAACCCCTATAATGGTTCCTCAAAGAACCCCCTTAATGGTTCCTCAAAGAACCCCCTTAATGGTTCCTCAAAGAACCCCCTTAATGGTTCCTCAAAGAACCCCTTTAATGGTTCCTCAAAGAACCCCTTTAATGGTTCCTCAAAGAACCCCCTTAATGGTTCCTCAAAGAACCCCCTTAATGGTTCCTCAAAGAACCCCCTTAATGGTTCCTCAAAGAACCCCCTTAATGGTTCCTCAAAGAACCCCTATAATGGTTCCTCAAAGAACCCCCTTAATGGTTCCTCAAAGAACCCCCTTAACCCCCCTTCTTTTTTTTTTACCCACCACTATTATTATTACTAATATGCATAACAATAACAGAATATTTGAGTGTTATGATTGTAGTGTAGAAGCAGAATTAAAAAATGTAAATATGAGGTAAACTCCCAGCAGAACTCCAAGTTCAATCAGTTTCTCCTCTGGCATGTTAATGTGTTGATGTCCTTTGCCTCCACAGCCAGAATGATTTGTCAGTGCATGATGATGGAACAGGTTTCCAGTTCTATTCATCAGCGATGTAGGGAGGGTGAAGTCTGAGAAAACAAAAATATGAATTATACAGATGAGTAACAAAACGTGCACATGACTGTATTCAAACCTTGTTATTTGTAGTAAATGAAAACATTGTTCACTTTTGACTGGTTTTCATACACACGTCTTGTCCGTAACGTAGAGACCTCTGGGATCTTCGTTGAAGAGGTCAGAGAGGAGGAAGAGGACTGCTGCTAGAAGGTTTTAGAGAAACCATTCATGCAAATGTAATGATAATGTAATGCAGATCACATGTAGGTTATGTGACAAACCAATACCATTTGTACATATCTTTGTGTGCCTTCTCGTCAGTACTCAAATCAAATCAAATGTATTTATATAGCCCTTCGTACATCAGCTGATATCTCAAAGTGCTGTACAGAAACCCAGCCTAAAACCCCAAACAGCAAGCAATGCAGGTGTAGAAGCACGGTGGCTAGGAAAAACTCCCTAGAAAGGCCAAAACCTAGGAAGAAACCTAGAGAGGAACCAGGCTATGTGGGGTGGCCAGTCCTCTTCTGGCTGTGCCGGGTGGATATACTCCTACAGACACATAAGTGGGCCGTTCAGTCATCTGCACCTATAGCCTTCAACATATTCTTATTTCTTTGTTGATTAACATCCTTTGAAATGGGTCCATTTTCTGATTATAAAGAATTTTAAAAGGGAGAAAGTGCCCGACCAACGCAGGGAGAAAGTGCCCGACCAACGCAGGGAGAAAGTGCCCGACCAACGCAGGGAGAAAGTGCCCGACCAACGCAGGGAGAAAGTGCCCGACCAACGCAGGGAGAAAGTGCCCGACCAACGCAGGGAGAAAGTGCCCGACCAACGCAGGGAGAAAGTGCCCGACCAACGCAGGGAGAAAGTGCCCGACCAACGCAGGGAGAAAGTGCCCGACCAACGCAGGGAGAAAGTGCCCGACCAACGCAGGGAGAAAGTGCCCGACCAACGCAGGGAGAAAGTGCCCGACCAACACAGCCATTTGACAAATATGAAATGATAGATGATATCATCATAAAATAATATCAATTTAGATCAGACGAGCTGGAGGTCGACCGATTTATGATTTTTCATAGCAGATACTGATTATTGGAGGACCAAAAAAAGCCAATACCGATGAATCAGGCGTTTTATTCATTTATTATTCATATATATTTTTGTAATAATGACAATTACAACAATACTGAATGAACACTTTTATTTTAACTTAATATAATAGATACAAATCAATTTAGTCTCAAATAAATAATGAAGCATGTTCAATTTGGTTTAAATAATGCAAAAACAAAGTGTTGGAGAAGAAAGTAAAAGTGCAATATGTGCCATGTAAGAAAGCTGACGTTTCAGTTCCTTGCTCAGAACAAGAGAACATATGAAAGCTGGTGGTTCCTTTTAACATGAGTCTTCAATATTCCAAGGTAAGAAGTTTTAGGTTGTAGTTATTATAGGACTATTTCTCTCTATACCATTTGTATTTCATATACCTTTGACTATTGGATGTTCTTATAGGCACTTCAGTCTTGCCAGCCTAATCTCAGGAGTTGATAGGCTTGAAGTCATAAACAGCGCTGTGCATCCCAGCATTGCTAAGAGCTGCTGGCAAACCAGGAAAGTGCTGTTTGAATGAATGCTTACGAGCCTGCTGCTGCCTACCACCGCTCAGTCAGACTGCTATATCAAATCATAGACTTAATTATAATAAACACACAGATTACATTTTGGTCATTAATATGGTCAAATCCGGAAACTATCATTTTGAAAACAAAACGTTTATTCTTTCAGTGAAATACGGAACCGTTCCGTATTTTATCTAACGGGTGGCATCCATCAGTCTAAATATTACTGTTACATTGTACAACCTTCAATGTTATGTCATAATTATGTACAATTCTGGCAAATGAATTACGCTCTTTGTTAGGAAGGAGCCAGGCGGCCCAAACTGTTGCATATACCCTGACTCTCCTTGCAGAACGTAAGAGAAGTGACACAATTTCCCATGTTAATATTGCCTGCTAACATGTATTTCTTTTAACTAAATATGCAGGTTTAAAATACACTGCTCAAAAAAATAAAGGGAACACTAAAATAACACATCCTAGATCTGAATGAATGAAATATTCTTATTAAATAATTTTTTCTTTACATAGTTGAATGTGCTGACAACAAAATCACACAAAAATGATCAATGGAAGTCAAATTTATCAACCCATGGAGGTCTGGATTTGGAGTCACACTCAAAATTAAAGTGGAAAACCACACTACAGGCTGATCCAACTTTAATGTAATGTCCTTAAAACAAGTCAAAATGAGGCTCAGTAGTGTGTGTGGCCTCCACGTGCCTGTATGACCTCCCTACAATGCCTGGGCATGCTCCTGATGAGGTGGCGGATGGTCTCCTGAGGGATCTCCTCCCAGACCTGGACTAAAGCATCCGCCAACTCCTGGACAGTCTGTGGTGCAATGTGGCGTTGGTGGACGGAGTGAGACATGATGTCCCAGAAGTGCTCAATTGGATTCAGGTCTGGGGAACGGGCGGGCCAGTCCATAGCATCAATGCCTTCCTCTTGCAGGAACTGCAGACACACTCCAGCCACATGAGGTCTAGCATTGTCTTGCATTAGGAGGAACCCAGGGCCAACCACACCAGCATATGTGGGGTCTCACAAGGGGTCTGAGGATCTAATCTCGGTACCTAATGGCAGTCAGGCGACCTCTGGTGAGCACATGGAGGGATGTGCTTTGATTAGATTTTGCTGTGCTTTGATGTCACAGAAGTGTGATTGACTTGGAGTTACATTGTGTTGTTTAAGTGTTCCCTTTATTTTTTTGAGCAGTGTATATACTTGTGTGTTGATTTTAAGAAAGGCATTGATGTTTATGGTTAGGTTTAATGACCGTTCTTTTTTCGCGAATGCGCTTATTAAATCATCACCCGTTTGGTGAAGTAGGCTGTGATTCGATGATAAATTACCAGGCACCGCATCGATTATATGCAACGCAGGACAAGCTAGATAAACTAGTAATATCATCAACCATGTGTAGTTAACTAGTGATTATGTGAAGATTGTTTTTTATAAGATAAGTTTAATGCTAGCTAGTACCTTACCTTGGCTCCTTGTTGCACTCGCGTAACAGGTGGTCAGCCTGCCACGCAGTCTCCTCGTGGAGTGCAATGTAATCAGCGTCTAAATTTCAGATTACTGATTGTTATGAACTTGAAATCGACCCTAATTAATCGTCCATTCAGATGAATCGGTCGACCTCTAATACAAGCAGAAACCCTTAACTGGACATAGGATGTCACTTTTGACCAGGGCCCTATGGGTAATGAGGTGCCATTTTCAACTCGCACCTTGTCAACGTGGAGGAGACCGATGTATGATGAGGATAGAGAAGGAGAGAGAAAGAGGAGACCGATGTATGATGAGGATAGAGAAGGAGAGAGAAAGAGGAGACCGATGTATGATGAGGATAGAGAAGGAGCGAGAAAGAGGAGACCGATGTATGATGAGGATAGAGAAGGAGAGAGAAAGAGGAGACCGATGTATGATGAGGATAGAGAGAGAAAGAGGAGACCGATGTATGATGAGGATAGAGGAGGAGAGAGAAAGAGGAGACCGATGTATGATGAGGATAGAGAAGGAGAGAGAGAGGAGACCGATGTATGATGAGGATAGAGAAGGAGAGAGAAAGAGGAGACCGATGTATGATGAGGATAGAGAAGGAGAGAGAAAGAGGAGACCGATGTATGATGAGGATAGAGAAGGAGAGAGAAAGAGGAGACCGATGTATGATGAGGATAGAGAAGGAGAGAGAAAGAGGAGACCGATGTATGTTGAGGATAGAGAAGGAGAGAGAAAGAGGAGACCGATGTATGATGAGGATAGAGAAGGAGAGAGAAAGAGGAGACCGATGTATGATGAGGATAGAGGAGGAGAGAGAAAGAGGAGACCGATGTATGATGAGGATAGAGAAGGAGAGAGAAAGAGGAGACCGATGTATGATGAGGATAGAGGAGGAGAGAGAAAGAGGAGACCGATGTATGATGAGGATAGAGAAGGAGAGAGAAAGAGGAGACCGATGTATGATGAGGATAGAGAAGGAGAGAGAAAGAGGAGACCGATGTATGATGAGGATAGAGAAGGAGAGAGAGAGAGCGAAAGGCGACGTCCTCTGCAAATTAGATTTCAAAAAGTCATTTCATTTTGTGACAGACAGCAGCTTGGTGGATTTGATTCAGCTCAGAGGGTGTGTGTGTGTGTGTGTGTGTGTGTGTGTGTGTGTGTGTGTGTGTGTGTGTGTGTGTGTGTGTGAGTGTGTGTGTGCTTGCGTGTCTCCTTCCTTGTGTTCTGGTCCATTTATAAAGGTCTACAGATCCACAAGTTGACAGGAGCTGCTGCCCTCAGATACAATAGTTGCCGTGGCAACAGCTGGCGGTCCCGATGTTTTATCTCCACTCTGGGGACATCAGTCTCTGTGAAGACATCAGTGTCTGTGATAGGATTCTCCTCTCCTTGATCCATGAACAACAAGCTGTTTATTCTGACAGGTTTTCATGGCTCTGTTCTGTAGGGGTGTAGTAGGACAGCTGGGGGGTGTTCTGTAGTAGGACAGCTGGGGGGGGGGGGGTGTTCTGTAAGGTGCGTAGTTGGGGCTTCCCTGAGCTAATCAGTCAGCCAGAGGGAAAGACATGAAAGTGATGTGTGGATGTTTTATTCAGTAAAAGAGCTTTTCATTTAACATTTACACGTTAGTCATTTAGCAGACGCTCTTATCCAGAGAGACGTACAGTTAGTTCATCTTCTGAAGAGGGCTAGGTGAGACAACCACATATCTGTCATAGTAAGTACATTTTTCCTCAGTAGCTATCAGTACAGTCAGCTCTAGTGGGGGAAAGTGGGAGTGTTAGTTCATGAAAGGTATGTTTTTGTGGGGGAGGGTAAGGAGGGAGGGAGGGAGGGAGGGGGGGGGGGTTGCTGTGGGATTTTCCACACCACACACACAGCCCTGAGCCCTGAGAGGTTTCCCATTGACTTCAAGGTGTTAACATGTGTGGGAATCAGACCATATCTCATATCATTTACCCAGCTCAGACCCTCTACAGGAACACGATGTCTGTCCCATAGAGGTGTGTCTTTCTCCAGGATAGCTATGTGTGTGAAACCGATCCCCCTCTTCTCCATAGATTTTCTCAACAGATTAAACTATATATTTGAAATTATTAATTCCTGTGTGTGCGTGTGTGTGTGCGTGTGTGTGTGTGTGTGTGTGCGTGTGTGTGTGCGTGTGTGTGTGTGTGCGTGTGAAATCAGTGTGAATAATTCCAACACATCAACATGTTTTTGATAATAACACTACGTAACTGTTGTTCCAATTTCTACTCTTCCATACTACGTGTAGACCACACCCACTTTCCCCTGTAGTTGTAGCTCCCTCTAGGTAGACCACACCCACTTTCCCCTGTAGTTGTAACTCCCTCTAGGTAGACCACACCCACTTTCCCCTGTAGTTGTAACTCCCTCTAGGTAGACCACACCCACTTTCCCCTGTAGTTGTAGCTCCCTCTCTAGGTAGACCACACCCACTTTCCCCTGTAGTTGTAACTCCCTCTAGGTAGACCACACCCACTTTCCCCTGTAGTTGTAGCTCCCTCTCTAGGTAGACCACACCCACTTTCCCCTGTAGTTGTAGCTCCCTCTAGGTAGACCACACCTACTTTCCCCAGTAGTTGTAGCTCTCTCTCTAGGTAGACCACACCCACTTTCCCCTGTAGTTGTAGCTCCCTCTCTCTCTAGGTAGACCACACCCACTTTCCCCTGTAGTTGTAGCTCCCTCTCTCTAGGTAGACCACACCCACTTTCCCCTGTAGTTGTAGCTCCCTCTAGGTAGACCACACCCACTTTCCCCTGTAGTTGTAGCTCCCTCTCTAGGTTGACCACACCCACTTTCCCCTGTAGTTGTAGCTCCCTCTAGGTAGACCACACCCACTTTCCCCTGTAGTTGTAGCTCTCCCTCTAGGTAGACCACACCCACTTTCCACTGTAGTTGTAGCTCGCTCTCTCTTTAGGTAGACCACACCCACTTTCTCTTGTAGTTGTAGCTCTCTCTATGTAGACCACACCCACTTTCCCCTGTAGTTGTAGCTCTCTCTATGTAGACCACACCCACTTTCCCCTGTAGTTGTAGCTCTTTCTCTCTTTAGGTAGACCACACCCACATTCACTTGTAGTTGTATCTCTCCCTCCCTCTCTAGGTAGACCACACCCACTTTCTCCTGTAGTTGTAGCTCCATCTCTAGGTAGACCACACCCACTTTCTCTTGTAGTTGTATCTCTCCTCACTCTCTAGGTAGACCACACCCACTTTCCCCTGTAGTCTTAGCTCTCTCTAGGTAGACCACACCCACTTCCCCTGTAGTTGTAGCTCTCTCTCGGTAGAACACACCCACTTTCCCCTGTAGTTGTAGCTCTTTCTCTCTTTAGGTAGACCACACCCACATTCACTTGTAGTTGTACCTCTCCCTCTCTCTGGGTAGACCACACCCATTTCCCCCTCTAGTTGTAGCTCTCCCGCTCTCTAGGTAGACCACACCCACTTTCTCCTATAGCTGTAGCTCTCTTTCTCTAGGTAGACCACACCCACTTCCCCCTGTAGTTGTAGCTCTCCCCCTCTCTAGGTAGACCACACCCACTTTCTCCTCTAGTTTTAGCTTTCTCTCCAGGTAGACCACACCCACTTTCCCCTGTAGTTGTAGCTCTCTCTCTCTAGGTAGACCACACCCACTTTCCCCTGTTGTAGCTCTCTCTCTCTAGGTAGACCATACCCACTTTCTCCTGTAGTTGTAGCTCTCTCTCTCTCTCTCTCTAGGTAGACCACACCCACTTTCCCCTGTAGTTGTAGCTCTCTCTCTAGGTAGACCACACCCACTTTCTCCTGTAGTTGTAGCTCTCTCTCTAGGTAGACCACACCCATTTCCCCTGTAGTTGTAGCTCTCTCTAGGTAGACCACACCCACTTTCTCCTGTAGTTGTATCTCTCCTTCCCTCTCTAGGTAGACCACACCCACTTTCCCCTGTTGTTGTAGCTCTCTCTCTCTAGGGAGACACCCACAGTCAGAGGTGAGGCTCCTCATGCTAGGTGTTTCCTGTTCCACTGCTACAGGGGAGTAGAGCATCAACAAGGCCTGTAACAGCATGTTTGTTCTTCACTCTCTCTCTGGAGTGTCTGTGGCTGGTGTGTGTCCAGGTGTGTATGTGTGTGTTACGCTGTGGTACGTCGACTGCCTGGGGGTGATCTGTATTTTTCAGTGTGTGTTTAGTGGCTGTTAGTCTGTTAAAGCCATTGGGTTCATTATGAGACTGACTGTAAATGGTTCCACCTACACATCTGAGACGAGGCAGCTTTTACTGTCATCCTTTCTCTCTCCTCGCTGTCTCTCTCGCTGTCTCTCTCGCTGTCTCTCTCGCTGTCTCTCTCGCTGTCTCTCTCGCTGTCTCTCTCGCTGTCTCTCTCGCTGTCTCTCTCGCTGTCTCTGTCTCTCTCTCCTCTCTCCCTCCTCTCTCTCTCTCTGTCTCTCTCTCTGTCTCTCTGTCTGTCTCTCTCTCTGTCTCTCTCATTATGCTTGAAGCGTGTACTTAAACTGCTTTCAGAGATAATGTTCTGTCATTATGCTTAAAGCGTGTATTTGTCTTTGAGAGATAATGTTCTGTCATGCCATTTTATTATCAGAACATCAGATATTCCACAGGTTGATTCCGTACAGGTTTCATTACATTGACATTATATCATCATATAAACTATAGTCCTCAGCTAAAACATAAATCTATGATAAATCATAGAATAATGTGACTTTGTGTGTGTGTGTGTGGTGTGTTGTGTGTGTGTGTGTGTGTGTGTGTGTGTGTGACTATATAGTGTGTGAGACGTTTGTGTGTGTATTCCCTGTGCCAAAGGAGACTGTGGTTCCTCCACCCCCACACACTCATTCCCCTCCTCGGCTTGGTCTAATCATCCCGTCACTCTCCCTTCCTCCCACTCACACACGCCATCTTTCTCCTTTCTTTCTTTCCCTCCTCCCAACTCTCTCCTGCCCTCGCTCCCACATCTCTTCTTTCTTCTTCTCTCTCCCTCCCCCAGCTTTCTTCTCCTCCTCCCCAGGTTCTCCCTCTCTTCTCTCCCTCCTCTCTTCTCTCCCTCCTCTCTTCTCTCCCTCCTCTCTTCTCTCCCTCCTCTCTTATCCCCATACCCAGGTTCTCCCTCTTCTCTCTCTCTTCTCTCCCTCTCCAAGCTCCCTTCTCTCCCACATTTCTCTCCCTTTTTTTCTCCTCCTTCCATCCCTCTTCCATCCATGTCTTCCTCTCCTCCACTAACTCCCTCCTCTGTAGAAGTATATGCTTAACAGACACTTATAACAATGGTGGCTATTCCCATCCACATATCTCAGTCATAGTAAATACATGTTTCCTCAGTAAAGTAGCTTTCAGCCGAGTCGGAGCTAGTAAGAGGAGGGGAAACGGTCATGTTAAAATGCTGTGGGATTATTCAAGGTGCTCTTTGACGAGGTGGAGTTTCACTTGTTTTCACAAGATGGACTCTGCTGTTATTTATTATCAACTGAAGTGACACGCCATGTTTTAGTTTTATTTATTAGACTTTAGAAGCCAGCACAGAGCCTGTGGTTATGTCTCAAATAACACCCTATTCCCTATACAGTGCCCTACTTTTAACCAGGGCCCATAGGGTGCCATAGGGCTCAGGTTGAAAGTAGTGCACTATATAGGGTATAGGGTGTCATTTGGGACGCAATGTGTGTAATTTATGATGCTCAGTGAAATGCTGAGCTCCATTTCCACGGTATATCCCCCCTGCTCAGGTGAAGAGTTCAGAGCTCTTCTCTGCTCTGCTCTGCTCTGGGCTCGTCTCTCGGCCCTGCCAGCTGCCCTACATGGTTAGCCTCAGTTTCACTACATTCTGAAGCTATGAGACACACAGGATTAACCATACAAATAGAATTACTAGATTGGGTAATTAGCCTCTCAGTTGAGGGTACCTGTTCTAATAATACTATTTCTATGGGGTTCACCCCCTACATTGAGCCCTTTTTAAACTCCGACAATGGAGGTTTGATCTCATCCATTTGGTTTGAAGATCCAATGCAGATGTTTTGATCTCCATGTCTAATCATTTCTGGGTAACAATTAAGTATTTAATAGCTTCTTAGCAAAGAGAAATTTCACAAGCAAGAATTTTGCTCGGGCTGTGTGGGAGTGTTTTGAGTTGTGGAGGGGAAAATTAACTGTTATTGGCTGAGGTTTTGAACTGTCTTTTCTTATTGGTCTATTAACTCATTTACCCCATAGTGATGTCACCATGGAAGGCCAAAACTCCCTCCCACCAAACAGGCTGCTTTTTCAGGTGGTCTTTTCAAATGGCTCTTGTGCTAAAAGAGCATTCTAATTATTTGAACAATTTCACAGTATTTTTCCAACCTGTGTGGAAATATATATAAAACACAGGAAAAACTCAAATAAATGAACTGCACTGGGTCTTTTAATAAAGTTCTGTTTAAGGAAGGATTTGAAAGACGCTACACACACACAGCTAGAGGGATAGCTACAGTCTGCAGGGGACTAGGCCAGCTACAGTCTGCAGGGGACTAGGCCAGCTACAGTCTGCAGGGGACTAGGCCAGCTACAGTCTGTGGGGGGCTAGGCCAGCTACAGTCTGCGGGGAACTAGGCCAGCTACAGTCTGCGGGGGACTAGGCCAGCTACAGTCTGCAGGGGACTAGGCCAGCTACAGTCTGCAGGGGACTAGGCCAGCTACAGTCTGCGGGGGACTAGGCCAGCTACAGTCTGCGGGGGACTAGGCCAGCTACAGTCTGCGGGGGGCTAGGCCAGCTACAGTCTGCGGGGGGCTAGGCCAGCTACAGTCTGCGGGGGACTAGGCCAGCTACAGTCTGCGGGGGACTAGGCCAGCTACAGTCTGCGGGGGACTAGGCCAGCTACAGTCTGCGGGGGACTAGGCCAGCTACAGTCTGCGGGGGACTAGGCCAGCTACAGTCTGCGGGGGTCTAGGCCAGCTACAGTCTGCGGGGGACTAGGCCAGCTACAGTCTGCTGGGGACTAGGCCAGCTACAGTCTGCGGGGGACTAGGCCAGCTACAGTCTGCGGGCGACTAGGCCAGCTACAGTCTGCGGGCGACTAGGCCAGCTACAGTCTGCAGGGGACTAGGCCAGCTACAGCTCCACCTCAGTCCTCACATTCCAGGTCGACTAGTCAGAATACAACACAACTAGCAGACGCCTTGTTTCCCTCTTCACCAACTCCCATGACATTCTCTGTTTACTTTACCATCAGGGTCTAATCATGGAGGAATCAGCACACTGTTATGTACTGTGGGAAATCAGGGCTCAAGTACCGTAGCCTACCTAGTGGTTGGAGGGAGTAGCACGTAATCAACATCTAACATCCCTCAGTAATTACCAACCAGACCTGGGTTCAAATAATATTTGTTTTCTTTCAGTGTAGGATTGAGCCTACCTGATGTGATAGGACCAATGGAATAGTTCCCAAAGTGAAAGTGTCCTTCGGGAACTGGAACAGACAGGCTCAATAAAACCTGTCAAGTCATTTGAAAGAAAACAAATACTATTTGACACCTGACACCTTAAGTAGCATCTAACGGTGATTACCTTAGTAATGAAGAACACACACACACACTGTAATGAGGATGACACAGGGGAAATTAGGCATAAAAAGTGACTTAGCGTAATTGTTTTTTTTTAGGTTAATGGATAGGATGCAGCTACAGAGCCTTCAGAAAGTATTCACACCCCTTTACCCAGATCTTGTTGTGTTACAGCCTGAATTTAAAATGGATTCCATTTAGTTTTTGTGTCAGTGATCCATCCCTATTACTCCATAATGTCAAAGTGGAATTTTGTTTGTAGAGCATTTCTGAAATTCATAAAAAAAATGAAAAACTGAAATGTTTTGAGTGTAAGTATTCAACCCCTTTATGGCAAAAGCCTAGAGTTACAATGTGCTTAACAAATCACATGAGTTGTATGGACTCACTCTGTTTTCAATAATAGTGGTTAACATGATTTTTGAATGACTATCATTCTCTGTACCCTGCATATACAATTATCTGTGAGGTCCCTCAATTGAGGAGTGAATTTCAAGCACAGATTCAACCACAAAGACCAGGGAGGTTTTTTAAAAGCCTTGCAAAGAAGTGCACCAAATATCCCTTTGAGCACGGTGAAGTTATGAATTACACTTTGGATGATGTAGCAAAACACCCAGTCATTACAAAGATACAGGCGTCCTTCCTCCCTCAGTTGCCGGGGAGGAAGCTGCCCAGGGACTTCCCTATGAGGCCAATGGTGATTTTAATGGTTAGAGTTTAATGGTTGTGCTATTAGAACAGAGGATGGATAAACATTGTAGTTACTCCACAATATTAACCTAAATGACAGTGAAAAGGAAGACTGTACAGATAAAATGTATTGCTAAAAATGCATCCTGTTTACAACAAGGCACTTAATTTCTTTGCCACATTGTTGCAGTATTACTTTACTTTTTGTCCTGAATACAAAGTGTTATGTTTGGGGAAAATCCAACACATCACTGAGTACCGCTTCATATTTTCAAGCATGTTGGTGGGTGCATCATGTTATGGGTATGCTTGTCATTGGAAGGGCTAGGGAGTTTTTTAGGATAAAAAGAAACTGAATGCAGCTAAGCACAGGCAAAACCTGGTTGTTGTCTTTCCAACAGACACAAGGAGTTGAAATTCACTTTTCAGCAGGACAAAAACCTAAAAGACAAAGACAAATCTACACTGGGATGGCTTACCAAGATGACATTGCATGTTCGTGAGTGGCCTAGTTAAATTTTTGATTCAAATTGACTTGATCCATACATACTATGGCAAGACTTGTTCAGAGCTCCAATCGTTGATGGGGCCGACCAATCAGCTGCTTAGAATCCAGGAAGCCATTTCTTGAAATACACACATACAAACACATACCCAAACAAGCCCACCCCAAAACCTGCAAACTCCCAGTTTGCAACAACAAAAACCAACACGCATCCCCAGTTACATTGCCTTGCGAAAGTATTCGGCCCACTTGAACTTTGTGACCTTTTGCCACATTTCAGGCTTCAAACATAAAGATATAAAACTGTATTTTTTTGTGAAGAATCAACAACAAGTGGGACACAATCATGAAGTGGAATGACATTTATTTGATATTTCAAACTTTTTTAACAAATCAAAAACTGAAAAATTGGGCGTGCAAAATTATTCAGCCCCCTTAAGTTAATACTTTGTAGCGCCACCTTTTGCTGCGATTACAGCTGTAAGTCGCTTGGGGTATGTCTCTATCAGTTTTGCACATCGAGAGACTGAATTTTTTTCCCATTCCTCCTTGCAAAACAGCTCGGGCTCAGTGAGGTTGGATGGAGAGCATTTGTGAACAGCAGTTTTCAGTTCTTTCCACAGATTCTCGATTGGATTCAGGTCTGGACTTTGACTTGGCCATTCTAACACCTGGATATGTTTATTTTTGAACCATTCCATTGTAGATTTTGCTTTATGTTTTGGATCATTGTCTTGTTGGAAGACAAATCTCCGTCCCAGTCTCAGGTCTTTTGCAGACTCCATCAGGTTTTCTTCCAGAATGGTCCTGTATTCGGCTCCATCCATCTTCCCATCAATTTTAACCATCTTCCCTGTCCCTGCTGAAGAAAAGCAGGCCCAAACCATGATGCTGCCACCACCATGTTTGACAGTGGGGATGGTGTGTTCAGGGTGTTGAGCTGTGTTGCTTTTACGCCAAACATAACGTCTTGCATTGTTGCCAAAAAGTTCAATTTTGGTTTCATCTGACCAGAGCACCTTCTTCCACATGTTTGGTGTGTCTCCCAGGTGGCTTGTGGCAAACTTTAAACAACACTTTTTATGGATATCTTTAAGAAATGGCTTTCTTCTTGCCACTCTTCCATAAAGGCCAGATTTGTGCAATATACGACTGATTGTTGTCCTATGGACAGAGTCTCCCACCTCAGCTGTAGATCTCTGCAGTTCATCCAGAGTGATCATGGGCCTCTTGGCTGCATCTCTGATCAGTCTTCTCCTTGTATGAGCTGAAAGTTTAGAGGGACGGCCAGGTCTTGGTAGATTTGCAGTGGTCTGATACTCCTTCCATTTCAATATTATCGCTTGCACAGTGCTCCTTGGGATGTTTAAAGCTTGGGAAATCTTTTTGTATCCAAATCCGGCTTTAAACTTCTTCACAACAGTATCTCGGACCTGCCTGGTGTGTTCCTTGTTCTTCATGATGCTCTCTGCGCTTTTAACGGACCTCTGAGACTATCACAGTGCAGGTGCATTTATACGGAGACTTGATTACACACAGGTGGATTGTATTTATCATCATTAGTCATTTAGGTCAACATTGGATCATTCAGACATCCTCACTGAACTTCTGGAGAGAGTTTGCTGCACTGAAAGTAAAGGGGCTGAATAATTTTGCACGCCCAATTTTTCAGTTTTTGATTTGTTAAAAAAGTTTGAAATATCCAATAAATGTCGTTCCACTTCATGATTGTGTCCCACTTGTTGTTGATTCTTCACAAAAAAATACAGTTTTATATATTTATGTTTGAAGCCTGAAATGTGGCAAAAGGTCGCAAAGTTCAAGGTGGCCGAATACTTTCGCAAGGCACTGTACTAAACCCGTGATAGAGCGTCGGCAACCACAGTTACTAAACCCGTGATAGAGCGTCGGCAACCACAGTTACTAAACCCGTGATAGAGCGTCGGCAGCCACAGTTACTAAACCCGTGATAGAGCGTCGGCAACCACAGTTACTAAACCCATGATAGAGCGTCGCCAACCACAGTTACTAAACCCGTGATAGAGCGTCGGCAGCCACAGTTACTAAACCCGTGATAGAGCGTCGGCAACCACAGTTACTAAACCCATGATAGAGCGTCGCCAACCACAGTTACTAAACCCGTGATAGAGCGTCGCCAACCACAGTTACTAAACCCGTGATAGAGCGTCGGCAACCACAGTTACTAAACCCGTGATAGAGCGTCAGCAACCACATTTGCCGAACCCGTCACATCGTGAATCTGTACATTATATCCTTGTACAATCAAGTCCACCGCATAAGGCGGCGGTTCTGATTGTACATTTGCTTCAAAAACACCAAAGGATTATGGTCTGTGAAGACCAGTATAGGCAAGGCACTCTAGCCCACATATTCTTCAAAAAAATAGCAATAGCAAGGCTAGCAATAAAGCCAGCGTCTCTTGTTCAATGGTGGAGTACCTTGACTGACACGAGTTGAACTTACGGGAGAAGAAACTGACGGGCCGATCCACTCAGTCTTCATCTTCCTGTAAGAGAACCACACCCACCCCCACTATACTAGCATCTACCTCCAATTTAAAAGGTTTTTCAAAGTTGGGGCGGCAAGCACTGGGGCACTACAAAGTAGCGCTTTAGCGGACTCAAAAGCATAGTTACAGTCCTTGGACCACTTGAATGGTACCTTGGGACTAAGCAGAGAGGAAAGGGGAGATACTACTGTTGAGAAATTCTTACAGAATGTACGATAGTACCCTACCATCCTCAGGAATCTGCGCAACTGTCGGCGAGTCGTGGGAGCAGGAAAAGCAACAATTGCTTCCACTTTGCCAGTTACTGGGCGCACTTGACCTCGTCCCACCTGCTTCCCTAAGTAAGTCACAGTAGCCTTCCCAAACTCACACTTGGCCAAATTGAGGGTTAAAGAAGCATCCACCAACCTCTGAAACTTTTCAAATAGATTAATTAATCACCACATCGTCAAGGTCACATACCTCTTTCACTCCATCTACAGTCACATACCTCTTTTACTCCACCTACAGTCACATACCTCTTTACCTCCACCTACAGTCACATGCCTCTTTACCTCCACCTACAGTTACATACCTCTTTTACTCCACCTACAGTCACATCCCTCTTTCACTCCATCTACAGTCACATACCTCTTTTACTCCACCTACAGTCACATACCTCTTTACCTCCACCTACAGTCACATGCCTCTTTACCTCCACCTACAGTTACATACCTCTTTTACTCCACCTACAGTCACATACCTCTTTACCTCCACCTACAGTTACATACCTCTTTTACTCCACCTACAGTCACATACCTCTTTCACTCCACCTACAGTCACATACCTCTTTTACTCCACCTACAGTTACATACCTCTTTACCTCCACCTACAGTCACATACCTCTTTACCTCCACCTACAGTCACATGCCTCTTTCACTCCACCTACAGTCACATACCTCTTTCACTCCACCTACAGTCACATCCCTCTTTACCTCCACCTACAGTCACATACCTCTTTACCTCCACCTACAGTCACATGCCTCTTTACCTCCACCTACAGTCACATACCTCTTTCACTCCACCTACAGTCACATCCCTCTTTACCTCCACCTACAGTCACATACCTCTTTACCTCCACCTACAGTCACATACCTCTTTACCTCCACCTACAGTCACATGCCTCTTTACCTCCACCTACAGTTACATACCTCTTTTACTCCACCTACAGTCACATACCTCTTTCACTCCACCTACAGTCACATACCTCTTTCACTCCACCTACAGTCACATACCTCTTTTACTCCACCTACAGTTACATACCTCTTTTACTCCACCTACAGTCACATACCTCTTTACCTCCACCTACAGTTACATACCTCTTTACCTCCACCTACAGTCACATACCTCTTTACCTCCACCTACAGTTACATACCTCTTTACCTCCACCTACAGTCACATACCTCTTTACCTCCACCTACAGTCACATACCTCTTTACCTCCACCTACAGTCACATACCTCTTTACCTCCACCTACAGTTACATACCTCTTTACCTCCACCTACAGTTACATACCTCTTTCACTCCACCTACAGTCACATACCTCTTTACCTCCACCTACAGTTACATACCTCTTTTACTCCACCTACAGTCACATACCTCTTTACCTCCACCTACAGTTACATACCTCTTTACCTCCACCTACAGTCACATACCTCTTTACCTCCACCTACAGTCACATACCTCTTTACCTCCACCTACAGTTACATACCTCTTTTACTCCACCTACAGTTACATACCTCTTTTACTCCACCTACAGTCACATACCTCTTTACCTCCACGGGAGGTGAGTGTAGCAGGGTGTTGCGTTCCCTCCTCCAAGAGGTGTATGTATGTAACATGTAGCGATACGCTGGCGCACACACACACACACACACACACACGTTCGTGTGTAAATGGAGTTTATGGCTCTCGTTTATAACTACCAAGAGCAAACCATGACATCAGAACACACACACACTCTCACGCACGTGCGCTCACATACACAGTGCTAGCTAGCGGCAATTTTTCCAGTGTTCCAGTGTTCTGTCAGACCTCTCTCCCTCTACCACCTCGCTCTGTTAGAATGGGAGCAGGGAGCTCTTTTCTTAGCTCAGCTCTGCTCTTTTCTTAGCTCAGCTTCTCACTCCCAGAGGTCCCTGCCTGCCTGCCTGCACCTGCTCTATATAGGTGGCACGCAGTGCATGCTGGGAGACCAGTGGCTGACACAATCGCGCTCTCTCTCTCTCTCTTTCTCTCTCTCTCTCTCTCTCTCTCCGTTGCTTTATTGTATTAAAATTATCAGTAATAATGAACTAATATAAATAACAGCAGTATAATGATAGCAGTAAATTGTACTAGAATAACAGAGTAAATAACAGGGACAATAAAAGGTCAAACATGGAAAATGAACATGCTACTATTATTACCACTAAAACGAATGCTACCACCACTATTATTAACACTAATACTATAGCTATCCATACGACTACCATTACCACCAAATGTCATCACAATTACATCAGCACTGCAACTACCACCATCATTACTACTACTACCATTACCACCAACTGTCATCACAATTACCTCAGCACTGCAACTACCACCATCATTACTACTACTACCATTACCACCATCATTACTACTACTACTACTACTACTACTACTACTACTACCACCATTACCACCAACTGTCATCACAATTACCTCAGCACTGCAACTACCACCATCATTACTACCATTACGACTACCATTACCACCAACTGTCATCACAATTACATCAGCACTGCAACTACCACCATCATTACTACTACTACTACTACTACCATTACCACCAACTGTCCTCACAATTACATCAGCACTGCAACTACCACCACCATTACTACTACTACCATTACCACCAACTGTCATCACAATTACATCAGCACTGCAACTACCACCACTATTACTACTACTACCATTACCACCAACTGTCATCACAATTACATCAGTACTGCAACTACCACCATCATTACTACTACTACCATTACCACCATCATCATTACTACTACTACTACTACTACTACTACTACTACTACTACCACCATTACCACCAACTGTCATCACAATTACCTCAGCACTGCAACTACCACCATCATTACTACCATTACGACTACCATTACCACCAACTGTCATCACAATTACATCAGCACTGCAACTACCACCATCATTACGACTACCATTACCACCAACTGTCATCACAATTACATCAGCACTGCAACTACCACCATCATTACTACTACCATTACCATCAACTGTCATCACAATTACATCAGCACTGCAACTACCACCATCATTACTACTACTACCATTACCACCAACTGTCATCACAATTACATCAGCACTGCAACTACCACCATCATTACTACTACCATTACCACCAACTGTCATCACAATTACATCAGCACTGCAACTACCACCACCATTACTACTAATACTACTACTACCATTACCACCAACTGTCATCACAATTACATCAGCACTGCAACTACCACCACCATTACTACTAATACTACTACTACCATTACCACCAACTGTCATCACAATTACATCAGTACTGCAACTACCACCATCATTACTACTGCCATACCACCACCATTATCATCATCGTTACTACTACCATACCACCACCATTATCATCATCGTTACCACTACCATACCACCACCATTATCATCATCGTTACTACTACCATACCACCACCATTATCATCATCGTTACTACTACCATACCACCACCATTATCATCATCGTTACTACTACCATACCACCACCATTATCATCATCGTTACTACTACCATACCACCACCATTATCATCATCGTTACTACTACCATACCACCACCATTATCATCATCATTACTACTACCATACCACCACCATTATCATCATCGTTACTACTACCATACCACCACCATTATCATCATCGCTACTACTACCATACCACCACCATTATCATCATCGCTACTACTACCGTACCACCACCATTATCATCATCGTTACTACTACCATACCACCACCATTATCATCATCGTTACTACTACCATTACCACCAACTGTCATCACAATTACCTCAGTTCTGCAACTACCACCATCATTACTACTACTACCATTACCACCATCATTACTACTACTACTACTACTACTACTACTACTACCATTACCACCAACTGTCATCACAATTACCTCAGTACTGCAACTACCACCATCATTACTACTACTACTACCATTACCACCATCATTACTACTACTACTACTACTACCATTACCACCAACTGTCATCACAATTACATCAGCACTGCAACTACCACCACCATTACTACTACTACCATTACCACCAACTGTCATCACAATTACATCAGTACTGCAACTACCACCACCATTACTACTACTACTACTATTACCATTACCACCAACTGTCATCACAATTACGTCAGTAATGCAAATACCACCATTATTACTACTACCATTACCACCAACTGTCATCACAATTACATCAGTACTGCAACGACCACCATCATTACTACTGCCATACCACCACCATTATCATCATCGTTGCTACTACCATACCACCACCATTATCATCATCGTTACTACTACCATACCACCACCATTATCATCATCGTTACTACTGCCATACCACCACCATTATCATCATTGTTACTACTACCATACCACCACCATTATCATCATCGTTACTATTACCATACCACCACCATTATCATCATCGTTACTATTACCATACCACCACCATTCTCATCATCACACCTACTACTTGTCCCACTATTTGTAGTAATAATAGTAGAGTTTTCCTGCTTCCTATGCAGATGTTATTATTCAGTGTCTCTCAGGCTGTGTCGGGGCTAATACATATATGGCTGCTAGAGGAGCTGTTGCTCCGTCACACATTAGTATCTTTGTTTTTCCTCTGGGAGTAGTAAGATAACATGTTTAGTATTTTCTGAGAATAATGAATCTCTTGGTGAGGAATATTTCTCACTGTAGTGGAGAAAGTACATCTCTGTCTCTACCTCCCTTGGTGTGAGGTGACCACATCCTGTTTGGGTAGCCATGTCTTTTTATGTCTGCCGGTTTCTAAGGCCAATTGGTGGTCACTCAGCCTGTACTTGGTAAGGATCGCTCTCTGCTTCGTATCTCTGACAAGAGTGGTTGGTGATGGAAGATCCAGATCATCCGTATATAGCAGGTGTTTTACCTCCGTGCCAAACAGTGTCCTGGGGCTGCAGAATGGTACAACATGTCTGCTAATTCATTGATGAAAATGGTGAAGAGGTTTGGACTCAAACTGCAGCCTTGTCTCACACCTCACGGAAATAATGATGTTCTTTTGGGTTTTGATTTTGTGTGTGCAAGTATTGTATTAAGTCAGAAGCCTTTACCACCAAGCCCACTTTGGAGAATGTTGAACAACAGACCTTCGTGCCGAATGGAATGCTTTTTTAAAATTCAATAAAGCAAGCAAAGATTTTGCCCTCTCTTTTAGGAGGGTGGACGTGTTTATTAATTAGCGAGTGTAAGGTGTGTGTGTATATGGTCAGTAGTGCGGCGGTTGGGAGAGGGCGAGTTATGTGGTGAATCACTCCTCTCCCCTGCTCCCTGATACAGTCGTGATTACTGTGGTAGAGGGTGCTGGGGAAATTACAGGCTGTCTGATTTCCATTGTCTTCAGACTGGAGTTTGGTCACACGAGAGGGATATTTCGCTCTCTTTACTCTCTCCATCTCGTCATGATTAGCAGTATCCTCTTCCCTCTGCTGTTTCCATTGCCTCTGTAGTCTGAATCAGAGAAGTAGGATCCTCCTGGACAACGGATGACTCTGCTCCTCAGCTGACTGAGTTGGAAATGTTGCTGGAGGTCATTTCATAGAGACAATTCTCAAGTCTTTTGTTGTGTCGTTCTCGTCCTGCTTTGCACTAAGGTTACTATCCCCGTTTATCTCTGTCACGCTATTGAGTTTGACTGGGTCTGTCTTTCTATCTCTTTTTCTCTCAATCTTTTTCTCTCTCCTCAAACTCTCCACGCTCTCTCTCTACTCTCCAAAATCTCCTCTCCTCTCTTTCTACTCCTCTCTTTCTACCCTCCTCTCCTCCTCTCTTTCTACTCTCCTCTCGCTTCTCTCCTCTCCTCTCTCTCCTCTTTCTACTCTCCTCTTTCTACTCTCCTCTCTCCTCCTCTCTCCTCTCTCCTCCTCTCTCCTCTCTTTCTACTCTACTCTCTTTCTACTCTACTCTCATATCTCTCCTCTCTCCTCTCTCCTCTCTTTCTACTCTCCTCTCTACTCTCCTCTCACTCCTCTCCTCTCATGTCTTTCTACTCTGCTCTCTCCTCTCTCTCCTCTCTCCTCCTCTTCTCTCTTTCTACTCTCCTCTCTTTCTACTCTCCTCTCCCCTCTCTACTCTACTCTCCTCTCACTCCTCTCCTCTCTCTCCTCTCTTTCTACTCTCCTCCTCTCTCCTCTCTCCTCCTCTCTCCTCTCTCCTCTCTCCTCTCTTTCTACTCTACTCTCTTTCTACTCTACTCTCCTCTCACTCCTCTCCTCTCTCTCTACTCTCCTCTCTCTCCTCTCTCCTCTCTTTCTACTCTCCTCTCTACTCTCCTCTCACTCCTCTCCTCTCATGTCTTTCTACTCTCCGCTCTCTCCTCTCTCTCCTCTCTCCTCCTCTCTTCTCTCTTTCTACTCTCCTCTCTTTCTACTCTCCTCTCCCCTCTCTACTCTACTCTCCTCTCACTCCTCTCCTCTCCTCTCTCTCTTTACATTGCAAATCTCTGCTTCT
This sequence comes from Oncorhynchus mykiss, assembly GCF_057628025.1. NCBI lineage: Eukaryota > Metazoa > Chordata > Actinopteri > Salmoniformes > Salmonidae > Oncorhynchus > Oncorhynchus mykiss. The sequence continues at coordinate 73,059,758 of NC_143034.1, read as the reverse complement.
CATTTAAATTTCAGCGTTGCTACTTTTCTCTCCAGACATCCCCTCTCAAAACCACTTATTATCACTGTACATTATTACAGCTCCACTCCACTGTCACACCTCTGCATATCAGTACCCATAGCAGGTTTAATTGACAGATCCCCACAGACAGACCCCCACAGACAGACACTCATGCGCACAGTGTTTTCTGTCACAATCAACATCACTGCAATGTATCTGTATGTCTCTCCGCACACTGCAGTACTCTACTCCATACACTTCAATACTCTACTCCGTACACTGCAATACTCCGTACACTGCAATACTCCGTACACTGCAACACTCCGTACACTGCAACACTCCGTACACTGCAATACTCCGTACACTGCAATACTCCGTACACTGCAACACTCCGTACACTGCAACACTCCGTACACTGCAATACTCCGTACACGGCAATACTCCGTACACTGCAACACTCCGTACACTGCAACACTCCGTACACTGCAATACTCCGTACACTGCAATACTCCATAAACTGCAATACTCCGTACACTGCAATACTCCATACACTGCAATACTCCATACACTGCAACACTCCGTACACTGCAATACTCCGTACACTGCAATACTCCGTACACTGCAATACTCCATAAACTGCAATACTCCGTACACTGCAATACTCCATACACTGCAATACTCCGTACACTGCAATACTCCGTACACTGCAATACTCCGTACACTGCAATACTCCATAAACTGCAATACTCCGTACACTGCAATACTCCATACACTGCAATACTCCGTACACTGCAATACTCCGTACACTGCAATACTCTGTACACTGCGATACTCTGTACACGGCAATACTCCATACACTGCAATACTCCGTACACTGCAATACTCCGTACACTGCAATACTCCGTACACTGCAATACTCCGTACACTGCAATACTCCGTACACTGCAATACTCCGTACACTGCAATACTCTGTACACTGCAATACTCTACTCCATACACTGCAATACTCCGTACACTGCAATACTCCGTACACTGCAATACTCCGTACACTGCAATACTCCGTACACTGCAATACTCCGTACACTTTAATACTCCATACACGGCAATGCGCTGTACACGGCAATACTCTACTCCATACACTGCAATACTCTGTACACTGCAATACTCCGTACACTGCAATACTCTGTACACGGCAATACTCCGTACACTGCAATACTCCGTACACTGCAATACTCTGTACACTGCAATACTCCATACACTGCAATACTCCGTACACTGCAATACTCTGTACACTGCAATACTCTGTACACTGCAATACTCCGTACACTGCAATACTCCGTACACTGCAATACTCTGTACACTGCAATACTCTGTACACTGCAATACTCCGCACACTGCAATACTCCGTACACTGCAATACTCCGTACACTGCAATACTCTGTACACTGCAATACTCCGTACACTGCAATACTCCGTACACTGCAATATTCCGTACACTGCAATACTCCGTGCACTGCAATACTCTACTCCATACACTGCAATACTCCGTACACTGCAATACTCTGTACACCGCAATACTCTGTACACTGCAATACTCTGTACACTGCAATACTCCGTACACTGCAATACTCCGTACACTGCAATACTCCGTACACTGCAATACTCCGTACACTGCAAAACTCTGTGCACTGCAATACTCTGTACACTGCAATACTCTGTACACTGCAATACTCTGTACACAGCAATACTCTGTGCACTGCAATACTCCGTACACTGCAATACTCCATACACGGCAATACTCTGTACACTGCAATACTCAGTACACTGCAATACTCCGTACACGGCAATACTCTGTACACGGCAATACTCTACTCCATACACTGCAATACTCCGTACACTGCAATACTCCATACACTGCAATACTCTGTACACTGCAATACGCTGTACACTGCAATACTCTGTACACTGCAATACTCTGTACACTGCAATACTCTGTACACTGCAATACTCTGTACACGGCAATGCTCTGTACACTGCAATACTCTGTACACTGCAATACTCTGTACACTGCAATACTCTGTACACTGCAATACTCTGTACACTGCAATACTCTGTACACTGCAATACTCTGTACACTGCAATACTCTGTACACCGCAATACTCTGTACACCGCAATACTCCACACTGACATCCTCCAGACTGACATCCTCCAGACTCTCTGAACTGTACTTCAGACTGCACACTCCAAACCCTGTCTATATTTCCACTAGATGTCCCTCAGTCCATCAGTCTCTGTATGAATGTATACAATCTGAAGGTTCTGTAACGCTGTACCCTCCTGAACAGACCCTACTGTCTCTGTATAAATGTCTATCTGAACGCCCTCCTAAACAGACCCTACTGTCTCTGTATAAATGTCTATCTAAACGCCCTCCTGAACAGATCCTACTGTCTCTGTATAAATGTCAATCTAAACGCCCTCCTGAACAGACCCTACTGTCTCTGTATAAATGTCTATCTAAACGCCCTCCTGAACAGACCCTACTGTCTCTGTATAAATGTCTATCTAAATGCCCTCCTGAACAGACCCTACTGTCTCTGCTGTTGTCCTACATGCAGGGGTGATGACGTCATGGTAGAACAAGTTACTGGGTCAGTAGGCTGTAGGGAGCAGCCGTGGCCTGGGACTACACAGACTCTGACAAACAAACACACAGAACTACACAGCCACCAGGCTCTGACAAACACACACACACACACACAGAGAACTACACAGCCACCAGGCTCTGACAAACACACACACACACACACAAGGAGAGAACTACACAGCCACCAGGCTCTGACACTTTTAGCACTGTGCTATCATGCCTCACACATAGACATACACTATATAGACAAAAGTATGTGGACACTCCTTCAAATGAGTGGATTTGGCTATTTCAGCCACACCTGTTGTTGACAGGTGTAAATGTTGCGCCCACCCATGCAATCTTTATAGACAAACATTGGCAGTAGAATGGCCTTAATGAAGAGCTCAGTGACTTTCAACGTGGCACCGTCCCAACAAGTCAGTTCGTCAAATTTCTGCCCTGCTAGGGGTTCCCCGGTCAACTGTAAGTGTAAGTTATCGAACACCTTTGGGATGAATTGGAACGCCGACTGCGAGCCAGGCCCAGTCACCCAACATCAGTGCCCGAACTCACTAATGCTCTTGTGGCTGAATTGAAGCAAGTCCCCACAGCAATGTTCCAACTTCTAGTGGAAAGTCTTCCCAGAAGAGTGTAGGCTGTTTTAGCAGCACAGGAGGGACCAACTCCATATTAATCCCCATGATTTTGGAATGAGATGTTCGACGAGCAGGTGTCCACATACTTTTGGTTGTGTAGTGCGTTGATCAACAAGCTTCCTCCACAGAGGCTGAGGTCACTGGGAGAAGAGTTTTAAGAAGACAGTTGGATAGAAAGAGATGGGCGGGCTGAATAGAGAACTAGGGAAGGAGACATGGTTCATAAATAGAGTTAATGTGTGGGGTGCATAGAGAACTAGGGAAGGAGACGTGGTTCATAAATAGAGTTAATGTGTGGGGTGCATAGAGAACTAGGGAAGGAGACATGGTTCATAAATAGAGTTAATGTGTGGGGTGCATAGAGAACTAGGGAAGGAGACGTGGTTCATAAATAGAGTTAATGTGTGGGGGCATAGAGAACTAGGGAAGGAGACATGGTTCATAAATAGAGTTAATGTGTGGGGTGCATAGAGAACTAGGGAAGGAGATGTGGTTCATAAATAGAGTTAATGTGTGGGGTGCATAGAGAACTAGGGAAGGAGACGTGGTTCATAAATAGAGGTAATGTGTGGGGTGCATAGAGAACTAGGGAAGGAGACATGGTTCATAAATAGAGTTAATGTGTGGGGTGCATAGAGAACTAGGGAAGGAGACGTGGTTCATAAATAGAGAGATAATGTGTGGGGTGCATAGAGAACTAGGGAAGGAGACGTGGTTCATAAATAGAGTTAATGTGTGGGGTGCATAGAGAACTAGGGAAGGAGACATGGTTCATAAATAGAGTTCATGTGTGGGGGTGCATAGACACGGATCATGTGGAAAATGAGCTCAAACCGCCTCTGCGTAAAGATTAGCTCTGTTTGTTGTAACATGCACCTGCACACACTGTCTGTCTCTGTCAGGGGTTTCAGCTGTTACCTGTATCACACATTATTAATCCTCCCATTATCAGTATTCATGTCGGTTTCCCCCTGAGGGATAGAGACTGTGTGCTAGGCACACACACACACACACACACACACACCTTAACACACCACTCCCTGATTGCATCAGTGTGCTGTGGGACAGGGTCACCTGAAGAGAGATTGCTGATGTCATATGAAGGAAAAGGTGTAGGAGAGGACAGTGTTAACAGTGTTTGTTAATAGCTACACACACACTTTCTTTTTTGAAACCGCTCCCATGGCAACGACCCTAGCATTATGCTGCTTCCGTGACAACCTATAGTGATTCCTGTCTGACCTTCACTGATTGATTCACAGCTTACGCTCCTCTCAGGCTCTCCTCTCCTCTCAGGCTCTCCTCTCCTCTCAGGCTCTCCTCTCCTCTCAGCCTCTCCTCTCCTCTCAGGCTCTCCTCTCAGGCTCTGCTCTCTTCTCCTCTCAGGCTCTCCTCTCCTCTCAGGCTCTCCTCTCCTCAGGTGTTTTCTGTCTGTGATGGTGATGACTACATATCAGTGTTGTAATGAGAAAGCTTCCATCCACTAACCGAGGGGATGTGGAAAGGGTCTGTGTTTACTCCACTGAACTCTGTTTATATCTGGGACTGTCAGACGTGCTCACTTGTTGCTCTGCAGGTGTGGACTAAAATAAGCTCACCTGCAGAGAGAGACACACACACACACACACACACACACACAGGCCTATTGTTCTCCATGTTGCTGTGGTTGGTGTTAGGATGGAGAGGGGTGTAATACACTGATACATCACTGTGGTATTTATTAGTGGGGGGGGTGTTCTCCTATCAACCCGTTTGTCATAGCAAAGCTGAGTGGTGATTAGCTGGTATGCGGACATCCTTGTTGAAGCTGCCAAACCTCTCCGGTTTCTGCTGGCTGCTGGTTTCTGTCACACACACACCATCATTGCACACAGCCTAGTCGAACAAAGTTTCCTAATAACGTCATATATTGATTCTATCTCAGGCTGTGAGTCCCAAATGACACCCTATTCCCTATATAGTGCACTACTTTAGACCAGAGCCCTATGGGCCTATAGACTATAGGGTGACATTTGAGACACATGAATCTGATTCTGTCTAGTAGTCTCTGCAGTAACCATGCCAACGTGTTTTTTTTTTGTTTGCCCGATTTTCTGTTTGATACAAGATAAAAGTTGTCATGGCAACAATGAACATTTCCATTGCAATGTCATGCTGGAAACATCCTCATGTTATCCCAGTGAATGACATCTGAGCAACTCCAGCATCATATCTCCACCTGCTTGACATCTGAGCAACTCCAGCATCATATCTCCACCTGCTTGACATCTGAACAACTCCAGCATCCTGCAACGTGTCTCCACCTGCTTGACATCTGAACAACTCCAGCATCATATCTCCACCTGCTTGACATCTGAGCAACTCCAGCATCATGCAGCGTGTCTCCACCTGCTTGACATCTGAACAACTCCAGCATCCTGCAACGTGTCTCCACCTGCTTGACATCTGAGCAACTCCAGCATCATATCTCCACCTGCTTGACATCTGAACAACTCCAGCATCATATCTCCACCTGCTTGACATCTGAACAACTCCAGCATCATGCAGCGTGTCTCCACCTGCTTGACATCTGAACAACTCCAGCATCATGCAGCGTGTCTCCACCTGCTTGACATCTGATAAACTCCAGCATTATGCAGCGTGTCTCCACCTGCTTGACATCTGATCAACTCCAGCATCATGCAGTGTGTCTCCATCTGAACAACTCCAGCATTATGCAGCGTGTCTCCACCTGCTTGACATCTGATCAACTCCAGCATCATGCAGTGTGTCTCCATCTGAACAACTCCAGCATCATGCAGCGTGTCTCCACCTGCTTGACATCTGATCAACTCCAGCATCATGCAGTGTGTCTCCATCTGAACAACTCCAGCATCATGCAGCGTGTCTCCACCTGCTTGACATCTGAACAACTCCAGCATCATGCAGCGTGTCTCCACCTGCTTGACATCTGAACAACTCCAGCATCATGCAGCGTGTCTCCACCTGCTTGACATCTGAACAACTCCAGCATCATGCAGCGTGTCTCCACCTGCTTGACATCTGTATTATTCATTCCTGCTTTATTCCAAAACATCATGCAACATATTTTCCCTTCATCCTATAGGTCTTCTGTTGTAAACAACGTGCCTGTTGAGGAAATCCTGGGTTGTACTCCGTAGGAAACTGGGGAGTACTGTGTGTGTGTGTGTGTGTGTGTGTGTGTGACAACGTTGTCATGGTGTCTGTATGGCCATCCCTCCAATTGCTACCCATTTGTTAATTGATCCAGCCACTAAGACGCGGCCAACAGAATGCCCGGTTCCCTAAGCCCCTGGGGGCTGTGATCAGGGGATCAGTATTATCTGTAATCAGCTTAGCAGGCCTGCCTGACAGGATGTTATGGCCTGCTCTTGTGCTTCTTGGATCGACAGACGATCAGTGTTGTAACACTCACTCAGGAAACATCTCCATAGTCTTAGAAACGCTTCCTCTGCTTCGACAGACAGACAGAGCGACAGACAGACAGAGCGACAGACAGACAGAGCGACAGACAGACAGAGCGACAGACAGACAGAGCGACAGACATCATCTCCTTCATCTGCCATCATCTGTGAAGAGGAGGTCTAGCACATGGTCTCTCAAACACACAATGAAGAAGAAAACATCAGTCTACCTGGTACACCATTCAATCTAATCAGTCTACCTGGTACACCATTCAATCTAATCAGTCTACCTGGTACACCATTCAATATAATCAGTCTACCTGGTACACCATTCAATCTAATCAGTCTACCTGGTACACCATTCAATCTAATCAGTCTACCTGGTACACCATTCAATCTAATCAGTCTACCTGTTACACCATTCAATCTAATCAGTCTACCTGGTACACCATTCAATCTAATCAGTCTACCTGGTACACCATTCAATCTAATCAGTCTACCTGGTACACCATTCAATCTAATCAGTCTACCTGGTACACCATTCAATCTAATCAGTCTACCTGGTACACCATTCAATCTAATCAGTCTACCTGGTACACCATTCAATCTAATCAGTCTACCTGGTACACCATTCAATCTAATCAGTCTACCTGGTACACCATTCAATCTAATCAGTCTACCTGGTACACCATTCAATCTAATCAGTCTACCTGGTACACCATTCAATCTAATCAGTCTACCTGGTACACCATTCAATCTAATCAGTCTACCTGGCACACCATTCAATCTAATCAGTCTACCTGGCACACCATTCAATCTAATCAGTCTACCTGGCACACCATTCAATCTAATCAGTCTACCTGGCACACCATTCAATCTAATCAGTCTACCTGGTACACCATTCAATCTAATCAGTCTACCTGGCACACCATTCAATCTAATCAGTCTACCTGGCACACCATTCAATCTAATCAGTCTACCTGGCACACCATTCAATCTAATCAGTCTACCTGGCACACCATTCAATCTAATCAGTCTACCTGGTACACTATTCAATCTAATCAGTCTACCTGAAATACAGTTTAGATTTCTGTTTATAAACCACAATATCAAGGCTCTAGGTTACAACTACAACTTAGCTAATCACATGAGTATGGACAGACAGTCAAAACATGCCCTGTTTCTGTGATTATATGTAACTGTTTTTACTTTCAGAGAACGAGTAGTTCTACTGTGTTCTCCCTCTACAGGGTTAGAATGAGTAGTTCTACTGTGTTCTCCCTCCCTCTATAGGGTTAGAATGAGTAGTTCTACTGTGTTCTCCCTCTACAGGGTTAGAATGAGTAGTTCTACTGTGTTCTCCCTCCCTCTACAGGGTTAGAATGAGTAGTTCTACTGTGTTCTCCCTCTACAGGGTTAGAATGACTAGTTCTACTGTGTTCTCCCTCTACAGGGTTAGAATGAGTAGTTCTACTGTGTTCTCCCTCTACAGGGTTAGAATGACTAGTTCTACTGTGTTCTCCCTCTACAGGGTTAGAATGACTAGTTCTACTGTGTTCTCCCTCTACAGGGTTAGAACGAGTAGTTCTGGTCTGATGAGATACAGACCATTCTAAACCCCACTGATACGTTCTGTCTGATGAGATACAGACCAGTCTAAACCCCACGGATACGTTCTGTCTGATGAGATACAGACCATTCTAAACCCCACGGATACGTTCTGTCTGATGAGATACAGACCAGTCTAAACCCCACTGATACGTTCTGTCTGATGAGATACAGACCAGTCTAAACCCCACTGATACGTTCTGTCTGATGAGATACAGACCAGTCTAAACCCCACTGATACGTTCTGTCTGATGAGATACAGACCAGTCTAAACCCCCACTGATACGTTCTGTCTGATGAGATACAGACCAGTCTAAACCCCACTGATACATTCTGTCTGATGAGATACAGACCATTCTAAACCCCACGGATACGTTCTGTCTGATGAGATACAGACCAGTCTAAACCCCACTGATACGTTCTGTCTGATGATACAGACCAGTCTAAACCCCACTGATACGTTCTGTCTGATGATACAGACCAGTCTAAACCCCACTGATACGTTCTGTCTGATGATACAGACCAGTCTAAACCCCACTGATACGTTCTGTCTGATGATACACAGACCAGTCTAAACCCCACTGATACGTTCTGTCTGATGAGATACAGACCAGTCTAAACCCCACTGATACGTTCTGTCTGATGATACAGACCAGTCTAAACCCCACTGATACGTTCTGTCTGATGATACAGACCAGTCTAAACCCCACTGATACGTTCTGTCTGATGAGATACAGACCAGTCTAAACCCCACTGATACGTTCTGTCTGATGAGATACAGACCAGTCTAAACCCCACTGATACATTCTGTCTGATGAGATACAGACCAGTCTAAACCCCACTGATACGTTATGTCTGATGAGATACAGACCAGTCTAAACCCTACTGATACGTTCTGTCTGATATACAGACCAGTCTAAACCCCACTGATACATTCTGTCTGATGAGATACAGACCAGTCTAAACCCCACTGATACGTTATGTCTGATGAGATACAGACCAGTCTAAACCCCACTGATACATTCTGTCTGATGAGATACAGACCAGTCTAAACCCCACTGATACATTCTGTCTGATGAGATACAGACCAGTCTAAACCCTACTGATACGTTCTGTCTGATATACAGACCAGTCTAAACCCCACTGATACATTCTGTCTGATGAGATACAGACCAGTCTAAACCCCACTGATACGTTCTGTCTGATGAGATACAGGCCAGTCTAAACCACACTGATAAAAACTCAGATCAATCAGCATCTTAACATTAGATCTGAGATGGTTCAGTCTTAACATTAGAACTGAGATGGATCAGAGTCTTAACATTAGAACTGAGATGGATCAGAGTCTTAACATGAGAACTGAGATGGACCAGAGTCTTAACATTAGAACTGAGATGGACCAGAGTCTTAACATTAGAACTGAGATGGACCAGAGTCTTAACATTAGAACTGAGATGGACCAGAGTCTTAACATTAGAACTGAGATGGACCAGAGTCTTAACATTAGAACTGAGATGGACCAGAGTCTTAACATTAGAACTGAGATGGACCAGAGTCTTTTTAACATTAGAACTGAGATGGTTCAGTCTTAACATTAGAACTGAGATGGACCAGAGTCTTAACATTAGAACTGAGATGGACCAGAGTCTTAACATTAGAACTGAGATGGATCAGAGTCTTAACATTAGAACTGAGATGGACCAGAGTCTTAACATGAGAACTGAGATGGACCAGAGTCTTAACATTAGAACTGAGATGGACCAGAGTCTTAACATTAGAACTGAGATGGACCAGAGTCTTAACATTAGAACTGAGATGGTTCAGAGTCTTAACATTAGAACTGAGATGGACCAGAGTCTTAACATTAGAACTGAGATGGCCCAGAGTCTTAACATTAGAACTGAGATGGTTCAGAGTCTTAACATGAGAACTGAGATGGACCAGAGTCTTTTTAACATTAGAACTGAGATGGACCAGAGTCTTAACATTAGAACTGAGATGGCCCAGAGTCTTAACATTAGAACTGAGATGGTTCAGAGTCTTAACATTAGAACTGAGATGGTTCAGAGTCTTAACATTAGAACTGAGATGGATCAGAGTCTTAACATTAGAACTGAGATGGACCAGAGTCTTAACATTAGAACTGAGATGGACCAGAGTCTTTTTAACATTAGAACTGAGATGGCCCAGAGTCTTAACATTAGAACTGAGATGGCCCAGAGTCTTAACATTAGAACTGAGATGGACCAGAGTCTTTTTAACATTAGAACTGAGATGGTTCAGTCTTAACATTAGAACTGAGATGGCTCAGAGTCTTAACATTAGAACTGAGATGGACCAGAGTCTTAACATTAGAACTGAGATGGACCAGAGTCTTAACATTAGAACTGAGATGGACCAGAGTCTTAACATCAGAACAGAGATGGTTCAGGCCCCATCTTCTTAACATCAGATGGTTCTGAGGACTTGATGGACGTTGTTCTCTGATTCCTTTGAGTTCTCTGATAGAACTTTAAGAATTTAAGTTTTGACAGATATCTAAGGTTTGAAGACTTAGACCCTTTAATGTTCTTTAGTAAAGGGTCATCAAACACAGAACTATAAGACTAGTTTTGACTTTGTGGTCGAGGTTCTTCACAAATATTTCACACATTTAATAAATGTGCTATTTGAAAATGTATTTCCATTGTAAATGGCTTTGCTTTAATCAGAAATGGACTTTGGGTCTGGCTATTTTACCCATGTGTATTTAGAGTAGAAACGTAGTCTAGTCCATAGTCCTCTGGTGTTAAAGGAGGGTTTGGACTTGGTAATGGGAACCTGTTTCCATCCTCTTTGTAATGTCTCTCTCTCTTCTTCTCTCTCTCTCTGTCTCTCTGTGTGTATTTCTGTCTCTCTCTGTGTATTTCTGTCTCTCTCTGTGTATTTCTGTCTCTCTCTGTGTATTTCTGTCTCTCTCTGTGTATTTCTGTCTCTCTGTGTGTATTTCTGTCTCTCTGTGTATTTCTGTCTCTCTCTGTGTATTTCTGTCTCTCTCTGTGTATTTCTGTCTCTCTGTGTGTATTTCTGTCTCTTCTCTGTGTATTTCTGTCTCTCTCTGTGTATTTCTGTCTCTTCTCTGTGTATTTCTGTCTCTCTCTGTGTATTTCTGTCTCTTCTCTGTGTATTTCTGTCTCTTCTCTGTGTATTTCTGTCTCTCTCTGTGTATTTCTGTCTCTTCTCTGTGTATTTCTGTCTCTCTCTGTGTATTTCTGTCTCAAGGTCTGTCCTTCTCAATCTAGATATTGTGTTCCTTTTCTTTACAATGCATTGCATAATCAGAAGAGGCAGCGTGTAGGTATATTAAAAACACCAGGACACATCGTCCGCTGGCTGCATGACTCTCCCTCTCCTTCTTTAGTTCTCTCTCTCTTACTCCTCTTTTGTTTGGAGATTAACTGTTGTTTTTTGTTTATTATTTGTCATATTGCCAATATAAAGATCAACCCACCAATATGTTTGATCTTCACATAAAACAGCACCAGTTATATAAAGTTTGAATAATCTATATTTTTTGCTTGTACCACTTTTTGAAGTTTCTTTCACTACAACTTCTTTAGAAGATGTCCTTCTCGTTTATTTGCATCATTTCCTTCCCTTCTCCTTTCCTTTCTGTCTTGTTTAATGTGTCATTGTATTTTATTTATCTGTTAAATGTGTTTCCTGTTGAGACATCCAAATGTTCCACCATGCACCATCCTGGCTACCAGTCTGTCCTCTGTCTGTTAGTGCGTCTGTTGTGTCGTTGTGTTGCTGCATGGGCTCTCTGCACACTGGGATCTCTCTTGCTCTCTCTCCTCTCTCCTGCTCTCTCTCTCTCTCCCCTCTCCTGCTCTCTCTCTCTGCCCCCTCTCCTGCTCTCTCTCTCTCTCCCCTCTCCTGCTCTCTCGCTCTCTCCCCTCTCCTGCTCTCTCTCTCTGCCCCATCTCCTGCTCTCTCTCTCTCTCTCTCCCCTCTCCTGCTCTCTCTCTCTCTCTCTCTCCTGCTCTCTCCTGCTCTCTCTCCTGCTCTCTCTCCTGCTCTCTCTCCCCCTCTCCTGCTCTCTCGCCCCCCTCTCCTGCTCTCTCTGCCCCCTCTCCTGCTCTCTCTCCCCCTCTCCTGCTCTCTCTCCCCCTCTCCTGCTCTCTCTCCCCCTCTCCTGCTCTCTCTGCCCCCTCTCCTGCTCTCTCCTGCTCTCTCCTGCTCTCTCCTGCTCTCTCCTGCTCTCTCCTGCTCTCTCTCCTGCTCTCTCTCCTGCTCTCTCTCCTGCTCTCTCTCCTGCTCTCTCTCCTGCTCTCTCTCCTGCTCTCTCTCCTGCTCTCTCTTGCTCTCTCTCCTGCTCTCTCTCCCCCCTCTCCTGCTCTCTCGCCCCCCTCTCCTGCTCTCTCGCCCCCCTCTCCTGCTCTCTCTCCCCCCTCTCCTGCTCTCTCTCCCCCCTCTCCTGCTCTCTCTCCCCCCTCTCCTGCTCTCTCTCCCCCTCTCCTGCTCTCTCTCTCCCCCCTCTCCTGCTCTCTCTCCCCCCTCTCCTGCTCTCTCTCCCCCCTCTCCTGCTCTCTCTCCCCCCTCTCCTGCTCTCTCTCCCCCCTCTCCTGCTCGCTCTCCCCCCTCTCCTGCTCGCTCGCTCTCCCCCCTCTCCTGCTCGCTCTCTCTCCCCCCTCTCCTGCTCGCTCTCTCTCCCCCCTCTCCTGCTCGCTCTCTCTCCCCCCTCTCCTGCTCGCTCTCTCTCCCCCCTCTCCTGCTCGCTCTCTCTCCCCCCTCTCCTGCTCTCTCTCGCCTCTCCTGCTCTCCTCTCACTCGCTCTCTCCTCCCACTCTCTGCCCTGTCTGTAGTGAGGGATGTTTGTTGACATCTGCTCTGTGTGTTTCTCTTTAGGGGACGTGCTGTTTCAGATGGCTGAGGTCCACAGACAGATCCAAGTACAGCTAGAGGAGATGGTGGGTATATGAACCTTCATAAGGAATTTATGACACAATCGTAAGCAGATTGCTAGAGGAGATGGTGTACTGTAGGAATAGAGGTCAAATAACTTTGATTTAAATGCTGAGCTGTAGTCTAAGAACAGCATTCTCATGTAGGTGTTCCTTCTGTCCAGGTGGGAAAGGGCAGTGTGGAGTAAAGTAGAGATTGTGTCATCTGTTGGGGAGGTACGCAAATTAGAGTGGGTCCCAGGGTGTCTGGGATGATGGTGTTGATGTGAGCCATGACAAGTCTTTCAAAGCAGTTCATGGCTACAGATGTGGGTGCTACGGGGCGATAGTCATTTAGACTAGTTACCGTGGTGTTCTTGGGCACAGGGACTATGGTGGTCAGTGAAGACACTTGCAAGCTGGTCAGCGCATGCGCCGAGTATGCAACATGGTAATCCGTCTGGCCCTGTTAATGTTAACCTGTTTCAAGGTCTTACTCACATTGGCTACGGCGAGTGTGATCACACAGTTGTCTGGAACAGCTGGTGCTCTCATGCATGATTAAGTGTTGCTTGCCTCGAAGCGAGCATAGAAGGTATTTAGCTCGTCTGGTAGGCTTGCGTCACCGGGCAGCTCGCGGCTGGGTTTCCCTTTGTAATGCGTGATAGTTTGTAAGCCCTGCCACAATAAAGACACGCCCCCTCCCCTGAGCGTACCTGAAGCTGCCGTTCTGTCCTGTTAATAAAGACACGCCCCCTCCCCTGAGCGTACCTGAAGCTGCCGTTCTGTCCTGTTAATAAAGACACGCCCCCTCCCCTGAGCGTACCTGAAGCTGCCGTTCTGTCCTGTTAATAAAGACACGCCCCCTCCCCTGAGCGTACCTGAAGCTGCCGTTCTGTCCTGCCGATGGATAGAAAAAACAGCTGTTGTAAAACCAGCGTTATAAGCATGTATTTGTGTTACTCTAAGGCTTCGAATATATGATGTTCCTCCTATATGATCACATGATCAGGATGAACACCTGGTCCTAACTCTGTTCTGTTGTGAGAGTGATGTCACCGTTTAACCCTGTGCTTCTCTGCACCCCTCAATCTCTCCATCTGTCCGTCCATGCAGCTGAAGTCTTTCCACAACGAGCTGCTGTCTGAGCTGGAGAAGAAGGTTGAGCTGGATGCTCGTTACCTGACGGTGAGCATCTGACCAAATGGCTGAAACACACACACACTAGGGCTGTGACGATATCCGTATAGCAATGGTTTTTCCATGCCAAAAAATGAAAACACAAAGCATATTTAACTCTTTGTTCCTTTTAAAAACCTGCTGTAGAATATTGTGTGCTGTAGCTTGGGGGGAAATACAGGACTCTGGATGACAACAGAATGATGTTTGTTTCCAACATGCGGGCTGTTTTCCTTAAGAAGTTTTAAATCCGCTTTGTTTTCTGTTTCCTTCCCAACATACTAACGATTATCATCCCGGCCCAAACACACACACACACTTTGTTTGAACAGCTACCCTTTCACCTACTGTCCCCCGTCAGCACCACATTTATTCATCACCACAGTTATTCAGCACCACAGTTATTCAGCACCACAGTTATTCAGCACCACAGTTATTCAGCACCACAGTTATTCAGCAACACAGTTATTCAGCAACACAGTTATTCAGCAACACAGTTATTCAGACCATGTCTGTCTTTCACCTACTGTCCCCCGTCAGCACCACAGTTATTCAGCACCACAGTTATTCAGCAACACAGTTATTCAGCAACACAGTTATTCAGCAACACAGTTATTCAGCAACACAGTTATTCAGACCATGTCTGTCTTTCACCTACTGTCCCCCATCAGCACCACAGTTATTCAGCACCACAGTTATTCAGCACCACAGTTATTCAGCACCACAGTTATTCAGCACCACAGTTATTCAGCACCACAGTTATTCAGCAACACAGTTATTCAGCACCACAGTTATTCAGCACCACAGTTATTCAGACCATATCTCTCTTTCACCTACTATCCCCCGTCAGCACCACAGTTATTCAGCACCACAGTTATTCAGCACCACAGTTATTCAGCACCACAGTTATTCAGACCATGTCTGTCTTTCACCTACTGTCCCCCATCAGCACCACAGTTATTCAGCACCACAGTTATTCAGCACCACAGTTATTCAGCACCACAGTTATTCAGCACCACAGTTATTCAGCACCACAGTTATTCAGATCATGTCTTTGCCAAAGTGTTTGGTGTTCTTACTCTGGACCTCCATTTAAACAGTACGGCTCCTTTTCCTGAAAATGAAGCTTTTGAGAAAACAACTCTTTAGAATATTTAGAAACGACATAAGCAACAAGCAAAGAGAGAATTATAACATGTCCTGCAGCATGCATTGAAGTCTGAAGCAGCAGGAGTGATATACTTAGAATGAGTGGGCTGTGAGCGGGCTGCAACCAGCCAACTCCATGTGGAGGAGCAGCAGTGTGGCTGTGCTGCAGGTTAGGGGGACGAGGTGGTGCTGTCATCATCATACACCATTGTACTAGCTGTAGAATTAGACTGTTGGGTATGCTAGTTATAGCATTAGACTTTGTTGGGTACGCTAGCTGTAGCATTAGCCTGTTGGGTACGCTAGTTATAGCATTAGACTGTTGGGTATGCTAGTTATAGTATTAGACTGTTGGGTATGCTAGTTATAGTATTAGACTGTTGGGTATGCTAGTTATAGCATTAGCCTGTTGGGTATGCTAGCTGTAGCATTAGCCTGTTGGGTACACTAGCTGTAGCATTAGCCTGTTGGGTATACTAGCTGTAGCATTAGCCTGTTGGGTATGCTATGCCAGGGTACCCCAATTGGCGGCCCGCAGGGTTTCTATCTGAGCCAAAAAAAAGTAGTGTGTGTATATATATATATATATATATATATAAATATTTTTATGTTCATTGTTGGAAAAACTGTAAGACTGTAAAAACACCAGAAAATCATCTCCAAGTGATTTTATTTTAGAAATCTGTTCCCCAAGTATTCCCATGCATAACAGAGACGTGATCGTATACAAACGTAAGCAAGGTTTCCGTCTGTTTCTCTGTGTGGACATCCAGGTTTCCCTCCAGCAGCCCTCTCCTCTCCATAGCTTGTTTGTCTCTGTTCCGTCCGGCAGTCTGTGGTCGGTCTTTCTTAGAATTCTATTATTATTTTTAAGTCCATTTTATTTATTCTCTCTGTCACACTGTTCTGTTGGCAACGGTGTGTAGCTCCCAGTGTGTACCACCCTATTCCCTATGTAGTGCACTACTGTTGACCAAAATCAATAGGGTTCTGGTTAAAAGTAGTACACTGTATAGGCAATAGGATGCCATTTTGGATACTGCCAGTGAGTGTTCTGGGAACTCTTATGAAACTGGGTTCAAACCGAACCCAGCCAATAGCTGATGTTAAATAGGCCTCATTCTGTAGTAACTGGAGGCTATACCCACAATGAATCTCTGTTTTTTTATTGCCGCTATAGACCCATCAGAGATGTTTCTGTTCCGTTACACTGATAAGAGATCAACGATCAATTGGTTCAGTAATCCTCTGATGCTTCTTTTTTTCAATAGGGAAACACACACACACACACACACACACACACACACAGAACACACTTTTCCTTTCTGAATGCCATCTGTCAAACAAGCCAGAGTCCTTATACATTATCACCCATCTCGAATGGCACCCTATTCCCTATTATAGTGCACTACTACCCTATGGAATTTCATTAAAAGTAGTGGACTATCTAGGCCCCTCAAACTCAACTCTGGACCTTGAAGCCAGTTACACAACTTTTTTTTATTCATTGTTTCCCTCTAATCAGGCACTGACTTAGACCTGGGACATCAAGTGGATCTAGTTAATTATCAGGTAGGACATAAAACCAGCTGGCTCTGGACCTCGTAGGGTAAGAGTTGAGTACCCCTGGAATAGGGGGCCATTTGGAACCTAGCCTTGTTCTGGGTATTACAATGGCATCAATTCACAGTAATGAATTCCTTTAAAAATGGCATCAGCGATAATAGCAATAGCTTTGCTTTGTGAATTATTCATGTTTCTTCATTTCAGGAAAAACAGACATTTTCCATCAGGAACTTGTTGTAGCTACACTACTCCCCATGGAGGAATCTCTCCTCTCTCTCTCTCTCTCTCTCTCTCTCTCTCTCTCTCTCTCTCTCTCTCTCTCTCTCTCTCTCTCTCTCTTTCTCTCTCTCCCCATGGAGGAATCTCTCTCTCTCTCTCTCTCTCTCTCTCTCTCTCTCTCTCACTCACTGACTTCTACTCAGACAAAATCCCACTAATTTATCAGGCCTGCATTTTTAGAGCATATTTTTGGTCTATCTGAAAAGGGGTAGGCGGTAAACAACATGAACAAATAAAAGCCACCTGAAGACCTCGTCCCTTTTCCCCACTACGAGACATGAAGGAGAGTCTGAGAAACCGGGTGGCGAAAGAGAATTCTACTTTTCACATTACACCCTTACCTTTCGTTGTGGCTTGGACCGCAGCTCAAATTGAGCGTCAGTATCACAGGAGCCACTAGCCAGTAAAGCACAAACAATTCAACAATGACACACTTTTATTCTAAAAACATATTACACTATTGAATAATGCAATATTTCACACGTCTGTACGTGCAGATAATTAAAGGGTTTATTGTCTCTTTTGTAGGCTACACGTTACGTTTTATCAAGACAAAAGCACAGTTGCTATAGCAGCAAGTCTTCAAGTACCGTTTGCCTGTCGGAAATGAACGATTCATCCTCTCAAACCAATATAAAGTACAATAGGCTTACTTTACAACAAACCAGGCTTCCTTGACTTATCTCTCTCTCTCTCTCTCCGTTTGAAAAATGATTACTTGACCAGCATTTTACAACCGCTCTCAATCACTCACAGATGTCAGGGCTTGGACACGTCCCTGAAATGCCAAACGGTTGAACAGGAAAACTTACCATAGATTACCAATCCGCTGGACAAAGTTCCCATATAGATTGCTAGTCAGAGACCAGTACAAAGTTTACATTATCTCTATCCATAAAACCTCTTCCTGAGCCCCCCTCTGTTCCACACGGTGTGATCCTGATTCAACTGGTCAGCTCATCATCAAGCCCTTGATGAGTTGAATCACATGTGTTAGTCATGGAATAGGCCAGATTACTGGATGTGGCTAGGGTGGGAGTGGGAGATAACGTGTTGAAGTTAATGTGAGGGAGGATCAGAACACACACACACACACACATCATGGTAATCCTGATGAACCCTCCCATAATGGTCTGTCTCCAGCACTGCCACATGATAGACAGCTGTTGAGATGTGCTCAGACAGTTAAGATGACAGGGCTTCAGGAGGCTAATAGATAGTACACACAGGGCCTTAGAGAGACAAGCTCTAAAAGGGCAACTTGTTACATACTCTATGACAGATCCATATAGGGGGGCATTGCCCCCTAGACACTGACCTAAGATAAACTCTAAAAGGGCAACTTGTTCTCCCCATTGCTGATAAACTAACTTTCTGTGTGCTCTCTCCTGCCCCCTTCAGGCTGCGTTGAAGAAGTACCAAGTGGAGCACAAGAGTAAGGGAGAGAGTCTGGAGAAGTGTCAGGCTGAACTGAAGAAGCTCCGCAGGAAGAGCCAGGGCAGCAAGAACCCCTCCAAGTACGGAGAGAAGGAGATGCAGGTCAGTCTCTATGGAAGGGCCGACAGGCTCGGACGGACGCACGGCTACACGCATGGATGCACGCACACGCGGACAGACACATGGACACACGGCTGCTCTCTTTCTCTCACACGGCTACTCACTCACTCACTCACACAAGCAAGGGATAAAGGGTTCAACACACACTTTTGCTCACCTCAGGTCCAGGTCTGTTTGTGCCATCTTAGCTAGCTTTAGATGAGTAGTTGGTTAACAGTCTGATGGCCTTGGAACTACAGCTCCACCAGGCTGATGGCTAGCTTTAGATGGTTAGTTGGTAGTACAGCTCCACCAGGCTGATGGCTAGCTTTAGATGGTTAGTTGGTAGTACAGCTCCACCAGGCTGATGGCTAGCTTTAGATGGTTAGTTGGTAGTACAGCTCCACCAGGCTGATGGCTAGCTTTAGATGGTTAGTTGGTAGTACAGCTCCACCAGGCTGATGGCTAGCTTTAGATGGTTAGTTGGTAATACAGCTCCACCAGGCTGATGGCTAGCTTTAGATGGTTAGTTGGTAGTACAGCTCCACCAGGCTGATGGCTAGCTTTAGATGGTTAGTTGGTAATACAGCTCCACCAGGCTGATGGCTAGCTTTAGATGGTTAGTTGGTAGTACAGCTCCACCAGGCTGATGGCTAGCTTTAGATGGTTAGTTGGTAGTACAGCTCCACCAGGCTGATGGCTAGCTTTAGATGGTTAGTTGGTAGTTCAGCTCCACCAGGCTGATGGCTAGCTTTAGATGGTTAGTTGGTAGTACAGCTCCACCAGGCTGATGGCTAGCTTTAGATGGTTAGTTGGTAGTACAGCTCCACCAGGCTGATGGCTAGCTTTAGATGGTTAGTTGGTAGTACAGCTCCACCAGGCTGATGGCTAGCTTTAGATGGTTAGTTGGTAGTACAGCTCCACCAGGCTGATGGCTAGCTTTAGATGCTGATTAGATGCACACAGGGACAGGACTGAGGGTGGAGAGTATTGGAGAACCGTGGACACGGTACTGCTCTGCCCTGAGTGTGGCAGGGGGAGAGAGGGCCCACAGGCACACACACACACAGGAAATAAGAAAACAAACTGTTTGCTAGTCCTGTTTTGAAACCATCACTCAGCTTTTTTTCTGTGTCTGTGTTACTCTGGCATGTATCAGTGATTGAATCACTCTGCTCAAGTCCCCTGTTACTGTAGCTCGGCCCACGGGGTTGGGCTGAACGCTGTGTAAAAACAGGCCTGGTAGCTGTAGCAGGTTTGCTCTTGTAAATGTGTGATTTCCAGAGTTAGTGTAAAACCTGCAGTGTAGTGAGGAGTAGCCAGACATAACTGTCAGAGTTAGTGTAAGACCTGCAGTGTAGTGAGGAGTAGCCAGACATAACTGTCAGAGTTAGTGTAAGACCTGCAGTGTAGTGAGCGGTAGCCAGACATAACTGTTAGTGTAAGACCTGCAGTGTAGTGAGGAGTAGCCAGACATAACTGTCAGAGTTAGTGTAAGACCTGCAGTGTAGTGAGGGGTAGCCAGACAGAACTGTCAGAGTTAGTGTAAGACCTGCAGTGTAGTGAGGCGTAGCCAGACATAACTGTCAGAGTTAGTGTAAGACCTGCAGTGTAGTGAGGAGTAGCCAGACATAACTGTCAGAGTTAGTGTAAGACCTGCAGTGTAGTGAGGAGTAGCCAGACATAACTGTTAGTGTAAGACCTGCAGTGTAGTGAGGGGTAGCCAGACAGAACTGTCAGAGTTAGTGTAAGACCTGCAGTGTAGTGAGGCGTAGCCAGACATAACTGTCAGAGTTAGTGTAAGACCTGCAGTGTAGTGAGGAGTAGCCAGACATAACTGTCAGAGTTAGTGTAAGACCTGCAGTGTGGTGAGGGGTAGCCAGACATAACTGTCAGAGTTAGGAGACATCCAGCTGATCCACACTAAAAGCTGGAGCCTGACTGCTGCTGTGAGACGGAATGCGGAAGCTGTTCAGGGACCATCAATAACATTTATTTAAATCAATCAAATGTATTTATAAAGCCCTTTTTACATCAGCCGATGTCACAAAGTGCTGTACAGAAACCCAGCCTAAAAAAACAAACAGCCAGCAATGCAGATGTAGAAGCACGGTGGCTAGAAAACACTCTCTAGAAAGGCAGGAACCTAGGTAGAAACATAGAGAGGAACCAGGCTCTGAGGGGTGGCAGTCCTCTTCTGGCTGTACTGGGTTGAGGTTATAACAGTACATGGCCAAGATGTTCAAATGTTCACAGATGACCAGCAGGGTCAAATAATAATAATCACAGTGGTTGTAGAGGGTGCAACAGGTCAGCACCTCAGGAGTAAATCGCAGTTGTCTTTTCAAAGCAGAGAGTTGATAACAGCAGGTCCGGGACAAGGTGATTGAGTAAAAAGCCCCCACACCACTAGAGGGATATCTTCAAACCACCAACTTACTACCCTGAGACAAGGCCGAGTACAGCCCATGAAGATCTCCCCCCACGGCACGAACCCGAGGGGGGCGCCAACCCGGACCGGAAGATCACATCAGCGATGCCCCCCTCCTAGGGGGAGCTTTTCATGTTTTGCTGGGCTCCCCTGTTACCTCTCCTGGATGCTCCAGCCCTTCCTCTGGTGACAGGGACAGTCTAGAAGTGTTAGATGTGGCTTGCCACTGTGTGACGTTGGGACGAGAAGCATTTCGCTACATGTGTATGTGACCAATAACATGTGATTTGATTTGATGAGGTTCTATCTATTCAAAGCATAGTTCGAAGATATTGAGCATCAAAGTTTTCAGATCCCAGATCTCAGATCTGTTTTGTAGTGACTTCTTCTTTCATAACCCATGAAGGTCCTCACCTTAAAGGTTCCTAAAGTGCAGAGTATCAAAACCCTGAGACATTTGTAAATATATCATTTTTAGAGGGGTGCAATTGCAGATAGAACCTTTAATGTTGAACCCAGATTGATATTTCAGAGCCGTAAGGTCCTATCTGACTGACACAGTCCAGTTTTTAGACGTGTTCAGTTTTTACTGGCAAAGACGTGTTGTTCTGATTGGTCCGTCTGTATTTGTTCAGGCTTTTGATTGGCTTGCATTGGGGTTTATGCAGATATAACTTTCTAGTCTAGTACTTTTTCAAGAACCATCTGTATATGTATATGGGACTAACTCCTATGGGACTAACTCCTATGGGACTAACTCCTATGGGACTAACTCCTATGGGACTAACTCCTATGGGACTAACTCTTATTTGACAAAAATGTCAGATTGAAGCTTAGTCTCAAGGTGTCGGTATTGTGTCTGTCAGAGTACCAGGGAGAGATTGTTGAGTACTGTGATGCATAGAGCATTATCTAACACTGTCTCCAGCCCAATTCCTTTAGCAGACTTATGTTACCTTGTAATATGTATTCTACTACCTCACCCACAGCATACCATGGGTCATCCTCAGTCAGTCCCATCCTCCCCTGAAAGCTCGATTCAGTGTATTTTATTAGGGAGTCAAACTCCGACCAAGTCCTCTTTATACAGATGAGCTCTGAATGACAAAAATACACACAGGAAATGCAAAACAAAAACAATGTCACAGAAAACAAACACATCGGGCGTGTCCCAATTCCCATACTTGCATTCTAAATAGTAGGCATTTTAGGTTTTCGAGAATAGAACGTTTTAGTAGTGTGAAATTTAAACAATCAGGTATGCTTCAAATGTGAGGATGTTATACTCATTTTGGCTTTTCATCTAGTAGAATTCACTGAGGAAGAGAACGGTCTTTCCAGACTGTTTGACAACAGCTGTTAATGAGATAAGAGGACATGATGCACCCGAATCAACCAATGGTGCATTAGGGTTACACATTCTCTGTATGGGTGAGCCTAGTATGTTGATTAAAAAAGTATGGCTTGGCTGTTTGCTTGTTGGGCCCACCTGCAGACAGGTCCCAACTCATCTAGCCTTGGTCCTAATAACACACGGTACCTTACCAGGGAGAGGAGAAAGCAATCTCCCTTCTCATTTTCACACTGCTCAATTTTCCTGATCATATCACGTACAGTATGGCTGTGGGCGAGGGAGGGAGGGAGGGAGAGAAGGAGGGGGGAGTCAACTCATTTGTGCTGGAGCCCCACTGGGACTAAGCAACTACAGCTTACAGTCCCCCTCACACACACGCCCCACAGGGACTACAGAACCGCAGCCTACAGTCCGACACAGACTCTTATACCGCCAACATTGAAACAGCAGCCAGCTACAGTAGTACCTCACCAGCCTGGGAACAGCAGCCAACTACAGTAGTACCTCACCAGCATGGGAACAGCAGCCAACTACAGTAGTACCTCACCAGCCTGGGAATAACAGCCAGCTACAGTAGTACCTCCCCAGTCTGGGAACAACAGCCAGCTACAGTAGTACCTCCCCAGCCTGGGAACAACAGCCAGCTACAGTAGTACCTCCCCAGCCTGGGAACAACAGCCAGCTACAGTAGTACCTCCCCAGCCTGGGAACAACAGCCAGCTACAGTAGTACCTCCCCAGCCTGGGAACAACAGCCAGCTACAGTGGTAACTCACCAGCCTGGGAACAACAGCCAGCTACAGTAGTACCTCCCCAGCCTGGGAACAACAGCCAGCTACAGTAGTACCTCCCCAGCCTGGGAACAACAGCCAGCTACAGTGGTAACTCACCAGCCTGGGGGGACTTTATCTAACATAGTAATGCTATCAGAAAAACTGATTAAAAGCTGATTGATTGGAATGAATCATTCTAACACATACCTTCTAACAGGGTTGTGAATGTTGAACGCTGATGTTGTTTTTCCTCATAATATAATACACACTAAACATGTGTTTAAGATGGCGGTGGGTGTGACAGAATGTTTTCTTCTCTTCTGCTGTGTCAGGGAAGTAAATGATGTGTGAGTGCAGTCTGGTGGAGGACAGGAATGGTTAGGTTCTCTGTGTTTGTTGTTCGCTCTCTGTCTTTTTCACCATCTCTTTCCCTCCTCCCTCCCCCTCCTACATCCCTGTGCTCAGTGCTTTTTCTTTGCCTTTTGTAGCAACACACACACATACACACACACACACACACACGCGCGCTGCTTAGTAGCCCTGTGATGTTAATGTTGCTAATGATCTCGTTATGTTGTTGACTAGAGTGGACCAAGGCTAGGTGCAGCAGGAAGGACCTTTAGATGAATATTACACTCCCCAACACCACACACACACACACCCCAACACCACACACACACACACCCCAACACCACACACACAAACACACACACCCCCAACACCACACACACAAACACACACACCCCAACACTACACACACACACACCCCAACACCACACACACACACCCCAACACCACACACACACACCCCAACACTACACACACACACACCCCAACACTACACACACACCCCCCAACACCACACACACACACCCCAACACTACACACACACACCCCAACACTACACACACACACCCCAACACTACACACACACACATCCCAACACCACACACACACACACACACACACACACACACACACACACACACCCCAACACCACACACACACACACACACACACACACACACACCCCAACACCACACACACACACACACCCCAACACCACACACATACACCCCAACACTACACACACACACACCCCAACACCACACACACACCCCCCAACACTACACACACCCCCCAACACTACACACACACACCAACACTACACACACACACCCCCCAACACTACACACACACACCCCCCAACACTACACACACACACCCCCCAACACCACACACACACACACCCCAACACCACACACCCCAACACCACACACACACACCCCAACACCACACACACACTCACCCCAACACCACACACACACACTCACCCCAACACCACACACACACACTCACCCCAACACCACACACACACACTCACCCCAACACCACACACACACTCACCCCAACACCACACACACACACACACCAACACCACACACACACACACACCCCAACACCACACACACACACCCCAACACCACACACACACACACACACACCCACACACACACACACACACCCCAACACCACACACACACACACACCCCAACACCACACACACACACACACACACCCCAACACCACACACACACACATACATACCCCAACACCACACACACATCCCAACACCACACACACCACACACACCTCGACGCCACACATGCGCACACCCCCGACGCTGTCCTAACCGATTGTATATACAGTTGAAGTCAGAAGTTTTCATACACTTAGGTTGGAGTCATTAAAACTTGTTTTTCAACCAGTCCACAAATTTCTTGTTGACAAACTATTGTTTTTGCAAGTCGGTTAGGATCTACTTTGTGCATGACACAAGAAAATGTTCCAACAATAGTTTACAGACAGATTATTTAACTTATAATTCACTGTATCACAATTCCAGTGGGTCAGAAGTTTACATACACTAAGTTGACTGTGCCTTTAAACAGCTTGGAAAATTCCAGAAAATAATATCATGGCTTTAAAAGCTTCTGATAGGCTAATTGACATCATTTGAGTCAATTGGAGGTGTACCTGTGGATGTATTTCAAGCCCTACCTTCAAACTCAGTGCCTCTTTGCTTGACATCATGGGAAAATCTAAAGAAATCAGCCAAGACCTCAGAAAAATATTGTAGACCTCCACAAGTCTGATTCATCCTTGGGAGCAATTTCCAAATGCCTGAAGGTACCACGCTCATCTGTATAAACAATAGTACGCAAGTATAAACACCATGGCACCACGCAGCCGTCATACCGCTCAGGAAGGAGACGTGTTCTGTATCCTAGAGATGAACATACTTTGGTGCGAAAAGTGCAAATCAATCCCAGAACAACAGCAAAGGACCTTGTGAAGATGCTGGAGGAAACAGGCACAAAAGTATCTATCCACAGTAAAAATGCGTCCTATATTGACATAACCTGAAAGGCCACTCAGCAAGGAAGAAGCCACTGCTCCAAAACTGCCAGACTACGGTTTGCAACTGCACACGGGGACAAAGATCGTACTTTTTGGAGAAATTCCTCTGGTCTGATGAAACAAAAATAGAACGCTTTGGCCATAATGACCATCATTATGTTTGGAAGAAAAAGGGGGTTGCTTGCAAGCCGAAGAACACCATCCCAACCGTGAGGGTTGGCAGCCTCATGTTGTGGGGGTGATTTGCTGCAGGATGGACTGATGCACTTCACAAAATACATGGCATCATGAGGATGGAAAATGATGTGGATATATTGAAGGAACATCTCAAGACATCAGTTAAAGCTTGGTCGCAACTGAGTCTTCCAAATGGTCAATGACCCCAAGCATACTTCCAAAGTTGTGGCAAAATGGCTTAAGGACAACAAAGTCAAGGCCATCACAAAGCCCTGACCTCAATCCTATAGAAAATGTGTGGGCAGAATTGAAAAAGCGTGTGTAAGCAAAGAGGCCTAGATCCTGACTCAGTTACACCAGCTCTGTCAGGAGGAATGGGCCAAAATTCACCCAACTTATTGTGGGAAGCTTGTCGAAGGCTACCCAAAACGTTTGACCCAAGTTAAACAATTTAAAGGCAATGCTACCAAATACTAATTGAGTGTATGTAAACGTCTGACCCACTGGGAATGTGATGAAATAAATAAAAGCTGAAATAAATAGAGATAATTATCATTCTGACGTGTGTGTGTGTGTGTGTGTGTGTGTGTGTGTGTGTGTGTGTGTGTGTACAGTGAAGAGGCGACTCTGGGATGCTGGCCTTCTCGGCAGAGTTCCTCTGTCCAGTGTCTGTGTTCTTTTGCCCATCTTAATGTTTTTATTTTTCTTGGCCAGTCTGAGAGATGGCTATTTCTTTGCAACTCTGCGTGGAAGGCCAGCATCGCGGAGTCGCCTCTTCATTGTTGACGTTGACACTGGTGTTTTGCGGGTACTATGTAATGAAGCTGCCAGTTGAGGACTTGTGTGGCACCTGTTTGTCAAAGTGTTCTGTGAAGGGAGCAGTGCACAGCGTTGTACGAGATCTTCAGTTTCTTGGCAAATTTCTCGCATGGAATAGCCTTCATTTCTCAGAACAAGAATAGACTGACGAGTTTCAGAGGAAAGTTCTTTGTGCTTTTCTTTAAAAAACAAGGACATTTCTAAGTGACCCCAAACTTTTGAACGGAAATGGATGGATGGATGGAGAGAGAGATAGATGGATAGGATGGTTGTGTGTGCAGGAATAAAGCACAGGAACAGCATCATGTACTGTTCATTATTTTATTAGTCTTTGATGCCCAGCACTTGTGTATACATGGGCCCATCACCTACACACAGTTCAGAAATGAACCGGCTGTAAGTATTAGTGGAGCTTCCTTGGTCTGGAATAATGGACTTGACTATTGATCTCCTACTCAATCATTAAGTTTGCCGATGATTCAACAGTTGTAGGCCTGATTTACTAACAGTGACAGCCTACAAGGAGGAGGTGAGAGCCCTGGTGGAGTGGTGCCGGGAAAACAGCCTCTCCCTTAATGTCAACAAAACAAAGGAGCTGATCGTTGACTTGCAGCGATGACACACCCCCATCCACATCGATGGGGCTGCTCTGGAGAGGGTGAAAAGCTTCAAGTTCCTCTGCTTGCACATCACTGACAATCTGAAATGGTCCACTCACACAGACAGTGTGGTGACGAAGGCGCAATAGCACCTCTTCAACCTCAGGAGCCTGAAGAAATGTCACAGGAAGGCAGAGAAGATCATCATGGACCTCAGCCACCACCTGAGCCTGACCTCAGCCACCACCTGAGCCAGGCAGGCCAAAGCTCCATCCCACCAAAACAGGCTGAAATGTCAGTCTTTTCAAACGTGCTGGTCCAGATACTGTCTTTTCTCTCCCTCGCTCTCTCGCTCTGCAGTATGTAGCGTGACTCATTCCACAGCAGTCTAACTTTTTCACGAAACAGAAATAACTAATAAAGAAGAGAATAAAACCATCTTCATCTTGTCAGACTTCTGTATTCCATTCTGTGCTGTAATGGTTCATTGAAATGGTTCCCATCACGACTACTGACTCGCTTTATTGCTCTACTCTGGCTAGGGGACACGGACACACAGACACACAGACACACAGACACACAGACACACACACACACACACACACACAGAGACAGGAATCTCTAGTCATGATCCATCTCAGGTTGTGTCTGCTCTGAGTTGTTGTAAAGGATAGTTGGTGTGTTTATCCTAATGCACAAGCTATTTCATCCAACTAAAGGAGTTTTGATGTTGTTCAGTTTCATCTGTCTGGTTTTGTTGATTCCAACGCAGTTGAAATTACAATGTACAGGTGTCCACTGTTAGTCAGTGGGGAAACAGCGCCCAGCGCTGGTGAAGATGTGTAACTGCTCTGTCTCAAACACAACCAAACAACCTAATGGAAGAAAACTGAACTCTCCTTTTTGTTGCAAAGGTTTTCCATTTGGAGTAAACATTTTCCATTACAAAACATTTTTTTCAAATTTTCGCTCTGGTCTTCGTCTAATGAATACACCCCAGAGCTCAGTGTATAGTGGCACATTTCAAATCTAATCAGCCTCGTTCCTTTCAGTTCTAATCAGCCTCGTTCCTTTCAAATCTAATCAGCCTCGTTCCTTTCAGTTCTAATCAGCCTCGCTCTAATCAGCCTTGTTCCTTTCAGTTCTAATCAGCCTCGTTCCTTTCGGTTCTAATCAGCCTCGTTCCTTTCAGTTCTAATCAGCCTCGTTCCTTTCGGTTCTAATCAGCCTCGTTCCTTTCAGTTCTAATCAGCCTCGCTCTAATCAGTCTCGTTCCTTTCGGTTCTAATCAGCCTCGTTCCTTTCAGCTCGAATCAGCCTTGTTCCTTTAAGTTCTAATCAGCCTCGTTCTAATCAGCCTCGTTCCTTTCGGTTCTAATCAGCCTCGTTCCTTTCGGTTCTAATCAGCCTCGTTCTAATCAGCCTCGACTGATGAAGCTACGGGAGAATAGGGTATTATGATTGAATATGATTGTTGTGAGATTTCTGTATTGTGTGTGGATCGAGAGTGAGAGAGCGGTCTCATTAGATACTGTCTGTCACTCACACTGTAGAGATATGATACAAGTCAATAACAATGGCTGACTGGCTGGGAGCTGCACTCTTGTCTGTGTCTGTGTGTGTGTGTGTTGGAACAGAGTCATATATCTGATCTCCAGTGTGTCGGAGATGAATAAACTCTCTTTCCCAGAATGAGTGTTCTCACATGGGAATGCCACTGTTATTATGAAGTTCATTATCAACACACAGACAGACCTGCCACTGTTATTACTGAGTTCATTATCAACACACAGACAGACCTGACACTGTTATTACGGAGTTCATTATCAACACACCGACAGACCTGACACTGTGATTACGGAGTTCATTATCAACACACAGACAGACCTGCCAGACTGTTATTACGGAGTTCATTATCAACACACAGACAGACCTGACACTGTTATTACGGAGTTCATTATCAACACACCGACAGACCTGCCACTGTTATTACGGAGTTCATTATCAACACACAGACAGGCCTGACACTGTTATTACTGAGTTCATTATCAACACACCGACAGACCTGACACTGTTATTACTGAGTTCATTATCAACACACCGACAGACCTGACACTGTTATTACGGAGTTCATTATCAACACACACAGGGGCACAATGGCTGTTTACAACACAGTTTACATGGACTTAGTGTTTTGTCCTAACATCTAAAGGTGTGTTTTGGAGGGCCACTGTCTCACCTCTTGTCTCCTCTGTTTTGTCCTGTAGTTTGTGGAGACCATCAGTAGTAAGCAGAGTGAACTGGACACCTTCATAGCAGAGGGCTACAAGACTGCTCTGTCTGAGGAGCGCAGGAGGTACTGTTTCCTGGTGGACAGACAGTGTGCTGTGGCCAAGAACAGCAGCGCCTACCACGGCAAGGTAAGGGTTAACACAACTGGCTCTGTGGGGTGGTTGTGTGTGTGTGGGGGGGGGGGGTTGTTGTCCATGTGGCAATGTAAAATGCATGGGTTTGGTATCTGTCTGTCTCAATGGCGTAATCAGTAATATTTTCTGATGTTTATAATGGTCATGTAACTGAATGATAAGCCTATACTTCTCTGTAATATAATGTATATGTATACAATATAAATATATATATATATATATATATATATATATATATATATATATTGTGTGTGTGTGTATATATGTGACCACAAGGTCTGTGACCTTGGCCTGGGGTCATCTCATCACAACTCTATTTGACAAAACCGATTAAGGTATCATCCCAAATGGCACCCTATTCCCTATGTAGTGCACTACATTAGACCAGGGCCCTCTTTGAAAGGTTACCATTTGGGACATAATATATGACAGGCTGTTAGGAGATGTTCTGGCTTCATGATAGATCCAGTTGATATAATATTCATAGTCTATTTCATTGCTGCATATGAATAATACCGTATTTCCTGAGAAACGTTATGGAGAGGAGGATATGTAAAGAGGTTGTACAGGTGTGGGTGGATGGGTGGGTGTTAGTGCAGCTGTTTTCTGGGATCACTAAGGAGGGAGGGTGTGTGTGTGTGTGTGTGGCGGACGGGGCGACAAGTACGTACAAACACACACACTGCTGCTGACCATTTCTAGAACATGGAGTCCAGTGGTTTAATCAGCATGGGGGTGTGTGTGTGTGGGAAGAGCTCAAAGGCTGTGCTGAAGAGTCCTCTCGGAGAGAGGGGAAAGAGAGAGATGCACAGAGAGAGAGAGACTGGAGAGAGTAAGAGAGACTGGCGAGAGAGTGAGAGTACAGCTGGCGCAGCGTAGCATCTAGGTTGTGGTCTGAGTCACCTGGGACTCATTGGTGCAGCCTGGTTGGTTCTACACACACACACACACACACACACACACACACACACACACACACACACACACACACACACACACAGGGACACACACACACACACGGACACACAGGGACACACACACACGGACACACAGGGACACACACACACACACACACACAGGGACACACACACACAGGGACAGGGACACAGACACACACACACACAGGGACACACAGGGACACACAGGGACACACAGGGAAGCTGCTCTGCTCTCTGGGATGAATGGGGCTTAATAGAGGCTGTCTCTTAAATGGCACCCTATTCCCTACATAGTGCACTAGTTTTGCCCAGAGCCCATACAAAGTAGGGTGGGAATAGAAAGCCATTTGGAACCCAGAGAGAGAGGGAATATAAGAGAGGAACAGAACAGGAATGTTGGAGGGAGAGTGAAAGTTACCATGAAAGATGACTGGAGATCTTCAAGGTGATGATGTGTGTTAGATCAGAAGAGCTTGGTGTGGCAGACGTTGTAGTCAAGATGACAATGATCTAAAGAAGTGGATCTTTAAATCTTAGTCATGTGTTATAGCTTCCATCTCTAGAGAAGTGGATCTCTAAATCTTAGTCGTGTGTTATAGCTTCCATCTCTAGAGAAGTAGATCTCTAAATCATAGTCATGTGTCATAGCTTCCATCTCTAGAGAAGTAGATCTCTAAATCATAGTCATGTGTCATAGCTTCCATCTCTAGAGAAGTAGATCTCTAAATTGTAGTCATGTGTTACAGCTTCCACGTGTTACACTAATCAATGACTGTTGTCTATAGACTCATCTGGTGTGTGTTGACTTATTGATTGATCTCTATCTGTCCAGGGTAAAGACCTGCTGACCCAGAAGATCCCAGTATGGCAGCAGGCTTGTTCAGACCCCAACAAGCTACCAGAGCGGGCCATGCTCCTAGCCCAGCAGATGGGCTCCGGGTCCAGCACGGGCACCGCTTCCCTGACCATGGGGGGCTCCAGCCCCCTGAACACCTCCAAGTCTAACCTGTCCAACCTGGTCATCTCTGACCCCATCCCCGGGGCTCAGCCACTCCCTGTCCCCCCAGAACTGGCTGTCTTCATGGGTGGTGGGCTGGGACACCAGGCGGTGAGTGGTGGGGCTGGGGCACCAGGCGGTGAGTGGTGGGGCTGGGGCACCAGGCGGTGAGTGGTGGGGCTGGGGCACCAGGCGGTGAGTGGTGGGGCTGGGGCACCAGGCGGTGAGTGGTGGGGCTGGGGCACCAGGCGGTGAGTGGTGGGGCTGGGGCACCAGGCGGTGAGTGGTGGGGCTGGGGCACCAGGCGGTGAGTGGTGGGGCTGGGGCACCAGGCGGTGAGTGGTGGGGCTGGGGCACCAGGCGGTGAGTGGTGGGGCTGGGGCACCAGGCGGTGAGTGGTGGGGCTGGGGCACCAGGCGGTGAGTGGTGGGGCTGGGGCACCAGGCGGTGAGTGGTGTGTCTGGGTGAGCGGGCTGGTAATGTTGATGTCTGGGGAAGGTTTCTCTCACTCTGTAGGTGTTGGGAATATTAATATTCAGCTGTGAATTGTATTGTTTTTTATTAGTTCCTACCAAGACAGCAGCTACTCTTCCTGGGGTTTATTATGGATCCCCATTAGTTCCTACCAAGACAGCAGCTACTCTTCCTGGGCTTTATTATGGATCCCCATTAGTTCCTGCCAAGACAGCAGCTACTCTTCCTGGGGTTTATTATGGATCCCCATTAGTTCCTGCCAAGGCAGCAGCTACTCTTCCTGGGGTTTATTATGGATCCCCTTTAGTTCCTGCCAAGGCAGCAGCTACTCTTCCTGGGGTTTATTATGGATCCCTATTAGTTCCTGACAAGGAAGCAGCTACTCTTCCTGGGGTTTATTATGGGTCCCCATTAGTTCCTGACAAGGAAGCAGCTACTCTTCCTGGGGTTT
This sequence comes from Oncorhynchus mykiss, assembly GCF_057628025.1. Taxonomy (NCBI): domain Eukaryota; kingdom Metazoa; phylum Chordata; class Actinopteri; order Salmoniformes; family Salmonidae; genus Oncorhynchus; species Oncorhynchus mykiss. The sequence goes on along the minus strand of NC_143034.1, from coordinate 73,026,946 downwards.
ATTATGGGTCCCCATTAGTTCCTGCCAAGACAGCAGCTACTCTTCCTGGGGTTTATAGTGGATCCCCATTAGTTCCTACCAAGGCAGCTGCTACTCTTCCTGGGGTTTATTATGGATCCCTATTAGTTCCTACCAAGACAGCAGCTACTCTTCCTGGGGTCCAGCAACATTAAGACAGTTATATACAAAATAAGAGGTTTAATGCAATCAGAGCGGTAAAGGTGTCAGAGCGGTAAAGGTGTCAGAGCGGTAAAGGTGTCAGAGCGGTAAAGGTGTCAGAGCGGTAAAGGTGTCAGAGCGGGAAAGGTGTCAGAGCGGGAAAGGTGTCAGAGCGGGAAAGGTGTCAGAGCGGTAAAGGTGTCAGAGCGGTAAGCGGTAAAGGAGTCAGAGCAGTTAAAGGTGTCAGAGCGGTAAAGGTGTCAGAGCGGTAAAGGTGTCAGAGCGGTAAAGGTGTCAGAGCGGTAAAAGGTGTCAGAGCGGTAAAGGTGTCAGAGCGGTAAGCGGTAAAGGAGTCAGAGCAGTTAAAGGTGTCAAATATATGAAGCACATGGAAGCATACAATATCTTTGAAGACGACAGAACAGACTCTAACATAACTCTAGAAGTACATATCCTGAAGAAAATGTGGTGTGCACGCTAGCTTGTGAAGGATCAATTGATTGACTGATAGCCTGAACATGTGAAAGTTGGTTTTGGTGCCTATAGCTTATTTGGCCAAGGAGCAGGATCATTTTAAATACCTACCACTGTATTACTGTGGTTCTCATTCAAACCCATGTAAATGTAGGCACGTTTTAAATGCTTATATTTGAAAAATATATAAACCGTATTAAATCTGAATGCGTGCAAACTAAGTTGGGTCAGTCTGAACATCTCTGAACAAACATTAGTTTGACATTGATCTCTTAAACGGTTTAAGAGCAGAGTCAAATCCAAATACCTCCCATTCAAGCCTATGGAGCTTTTATTGACATTTTAAAAATGGTTTCATGAAGTATAAACTGAATGCAATGAATCTAATTGGGGTCAGTTTGGAGTTGACAGTTTAAACGGGGAAAGAGGAGATGAATCTAATTGGGGTCAGTTTGGAGTTGACAGTTTAAACGGGGAAAGAGGAGATGAATCTAATTGGGGTCAGTTTGGAGTTGACAGTTTAAACGGGGAAAGAGGAGATGAATCTAATTGGGGTCAGTTTGGAGTTGACAGTTTAAACGGGGAAAGAGGAGATGAATCTAATTGGGGTCAGTTTGGAGTTGACAGTTTAAACGGGGAAAGAGGAGATGAATCTAATTGGGGTCAGTTTGGAGTTGACAGTTTAAACGGGGAAAGAGGAGATGAATCTAATTGGGGTCAGTTTGGAGTTGACAGTTTAAACGGGGAAAGAGGAGATGAATCTAATTGGGGTCAGTTTGGAGTTGACAGTTTAAACGGGGAAAGAGGAGATGAATCTAATTGGGGTCAGTTTGGAGTTGACAGTTTAAACGGGGAAAGAGGAGATTAATCTAATTGGGGTCAGTTTGGAGTTGACAGTTTAAACGGGGAAAGAGGAGATGAATCTAATTGGGGTCAGTTTGGAGTTGACAGTTTAAACGGGGAAAGAGGAGATGAATCTAATTGGGGTCAGTTTGGAGTTGACAGTTTAAACGGGGAAAGAGGAGATGAATCTAATTGGGGTCAGTTTGGAGTTGACAGTTTAAACGGGGAAAGAGGAGATGAATCTAATTGGGGTCAGTTTGGAGTTGACAGTTTAAACGGGGAAAGAGGAGATGAATCTAATTGGGGTCAGTTTGGAGTTGACAGTTTAAACGGGGAAAGAGGAGATGAATCTAATTGGGGTCAGTTTGGAGTTGACAGTTTAAACGGGGAAAGAGGAGATGAATCTAATTGGGGTCAGTTTGGAGTTGACAGTTTAAACGGGGAAAGAGGAGATGAATCTAATTGGGGTCAGTTTGGAGTTGACAGTTTAAACGGGGAAAGAGGAGATGAATCTAATTGGGGTCAGTTTGGAGTTGACAGTTTAAACGGGGAAAGAGGAGATGAATCTAATTGGGGTCAGTTTGGAGTTGACAGTTTAAACGGGGAAAGAGGAGATGAATCTAATTGGGGTCAGTTTGGAGTTGACAGTTTAAACGGGGAAAGAGGAGATGAATCTAATTGGGGTCAGTTTGGAGTTGACAGTTTAAACGGGGAAAGAGGAGATTAATCTAATTGGGGTCAGTTTGGAGTTGACAGTTTAAACGGGGAAAGAGGAGATGAATCTAATTGGGGTCAGTTTGGAGTTGACAGTTTAAACGGGGAAAGAGGAGATGAATCTAATTGGGGTCAGTTTGGAGTTGACAGTTTAAACGGGGAAAGAGGAGATGAATCTAATTGGGGTCAGTTTGGAGTTGACAGTTTAAACGGGGAAAGAGGAGATGAATCTAATTGGGGTCAGTTTGGAGTTGACAGTTTAAACGGGGAAAGAGGAGATGAATCTAATTGGGGTCAGTTTGGAGTTGACAGTTTAAACGGGGAAAGAGGAGATGAATCTAATTGGGGTCAGTTTGGAGTTGACAGTTTAAACGGGGAAAGAGGAGATGAATCTAATTGGGGTCAGTTTGGAGTTGACAGTTTAAACGGGGAAAGAGGAGATGAATAGAAATGACATATTTTACCATTCAAGACTATGGCCCGTTTCCTCCCCATTTGAAATGCATTAGGAGCTCATTTAAATATTGTTCTAGTTTTAAAAAGTATCAATGCTACCCAAAATATTTCTTCAAGCAACCCGAGTTGGGGCAGTCTGGAAGTTGATTTAGTTTGAATAGTTTAAGTCGTTTAAGGGTTAATAATAATATGAGTATATAAGAAATGTAGAGAATACACACCTAATTACAACAAATGAATTGATACTCTTAATTTAAGCTTGGATTTCAGGCGAGTGTGTGTGTGTGTGTGAATAAATTGTCTCTGCTTCCTGAGTAAACAGACTAAATCAGCCTGTAGCCAGAGACTTCTGGCCCTCGGTGGGGAAACTAAACTACTCATTTACATATTACACTTTTAATGATGCAGCTTATTAATTAGGTATTAAACTCGTGTTGTAAGATGAGAAGTGGAGGCTTTACATATGACCTATGAACAACACCTCTGTCTGAATATTCATTCTCTAACTGGATCTTTGCCAAAAGCTTTTATCCATCATTTCACTTTCTGAATAAACCAACAGGAAGTCAGTCAACAAACTGGTTAAATCGTCTCTGTGCTCCATGGCAGAAGATGAAGAATGGCAGGAAATTACCTCTAAAAGTTCTCTCTGCTGTCAAGAGGGGGCCGCTAAAATGTTTTGCTCACAAAGTTGCTGCATGTGTGGGTGCGGAGGTGGGTGCGGGTGTGTTAGTGCGGGTGTGGGTGCAGGTACGGATGCGGGTACCCCCATCATATTTGATTTGGCCCCACCCCCATCATATTTGATTTGGCCCCACCCCCATCATATTTGATTTGGCCCCACCCCCATCAGATTTGATTTGGCCCCACCCCCATCATATTTGATTTGGCCCCACCCCCATCAGATTTGATTTGGCCCCACCCCCATCAGATTTGATTTGGCCCCACCCCCATCATATTTGATTTGGCCCCACCCCCATCAGATTTGATTTGGCCCCACCCCCATCAGATTTGATTTGGCCCCACCCCCATCAGATTTGATTTGGCCCCACCCCCATCAGATTTGATTTGGCCCCACCCCCATCAGATTTGATTTGGCCCCACCCCCATCAGATTTGATTTGGCCCCACTCCATCATATTTGATTTGGCCCCACCCCCATCATATTTGATTTGGCCCCACCCCCATCATATTTGATTTGGCCCCACCCCCATCAGATTTGATTTGGCCCCACCCCCATCAAAGTAGCCTGTCCCTGTTCTAGACGAAACATTGAACGCAAGACTGTATATGGATATACTGTAGCTTCTCCCACACACACTATAGATACCAGACTGTATATAGATATACTGTAGCTTCTCCTACACAACCTACACACACTATAGATACCAGACTGTATATGGATATACTGTAGCTTCTCCCACACACACTATAGATACCAGACTGTATATGGATATACTGTAGCTTCTCCCACACACACTATAGATACCAGACTGTATATGGATATACTGTAGCTTCTCCCACACACACTATAGATACCAGACTGTATATAGATATACTGTAGCTTCTCCTACACAACCTACACACACTATAGATACCAGACTGTATATGGATATACTGTAGCTTCTCCTACACAACCTACACACACTATAGATACCAGACTGTATATGGATATACTGTAGCTTCTCCCACACACACTATAGATACCAGACTGTATATAGATATACTGTAGCTTCTCCTACACAACCTACACACACTATAGATACCAGACTGTATATGGATATACTGTAGCTTCTCCCACACACACTATAGATACCAGACTGTATATTGATATACTGTAGCTTCTCCCACACACACTATAGATACCAGACTGTATATGGATATACTGTAGCTTCTCCCACACACACTATAGATACCAGACTGTATATTGATATACTGTAGCTTCTCCCACACACACTATAGATACCAGACTGTATATGGATATACTGTAGCTTCTCCCACACACACTATAGATACCAGACTGTATATTGATATACTGTAGCTTCTCCCACACACACTATAGATACCAGACTGTAAATGGATATACTGTAGCTTCTCCCACACAACCTACACACACTATAGATACCAGACTGTATATTGATATACTGTAGCTTCTCCAACACACACTATAGATACCAGACCGTATATGGATATACTGTAGCTTCTCCTACACAACCTACACACACTATAGATACCAGACTGTATATGGATATACTGTAGCTTCTCCTACACAACCTACACACACTATAGATACCAGACTGTATATGGATATACTGTAGCTTCTCCTACACAACCTACACACACTATAGATACCAGACTGTATATGGATATACTGTAGCTTCTCCAACACACACTATAGATACCAGACTGTATATGGATATACTGTAGCTTCTCCCACACACACTATAGATACCAGACTGTATATGGATATACTGTAGCTTCTCCCACACACACTATAGATACCAGACTGTATATGGATATACTGTAGCTTCTCCCACACACACTATAGATACCAGACTGTATATGGATATACTGTAGCTTCTCCCACACACACTATAGATACCAGACTGTATATGGATATACTGTAGCTTCTCCTACACACACTATAGATACCAGACTGTATATTGATATACTGTAGCTTCTCCCACACTCACTATAGATACCAGACCGTATATGGATATACTGTAGCTTCTCCCACACAACCTACACACACTATAGATACCAGACTGTATATTGATATACTGTAGCTTCTCCTACACAACCTACACACACTATAGATACCAGACTGTATATGGATATACTGTAGCTTCTCCTACACACACTATAGATACCAGACTGCATATGGATATACTGTAGCTTCTCCTACACAACCTACACACACTATAGATACCAGACTGTATATGGATATACTGTAGCTTCTCCCACACACACTATAGATACCAGACTGTATATGGATATACTGTAGCTTATCCTACACAACCTACGCACACTATAGATACCAGACTGTATATGGATATACTGTAGCTTCTCCTACACACACTATAGATACCAGACTGTATATGGATATACTGTAGCTTCTCCCACACACACTATAGATACCAGACTGTATATGGATATACTGTAGCTTCTCCTACACAACCTACACACACTATAGATACCAGACTGTATATTGATATACTGTAGCTTCTCCTACACAACCTACACACACTATAGATACCAGACTGTATATGGATATACTGTAGCTTCTCCTACACACACTATAGATACCAGACTGCATATGGATATACTGTAGCTTCTCCTACACAACCTACACACACTATAGATACCAGACTGTATATGGATATACTGTAGCTTCTCCCACACACACTATAGATACCAGACTGTATATGGATATACTGTAGCTTCTCCTACACAACCTACACACACTATAGATACCAGACTGTATATAGATATACTGTAGCTTCTCCCACACACACTATAGATACCAGACTGTATATGGATATACTGTAGCTTCTCCCACACACACTATAGATACCAGACTGTATATGGATATACTTTAGCTTCTCCCACACACACTATAGATACCAGACTGTATATGGATATACTGTAGCTTCTCCTACACACACTATAGATACCAGACTGTATATGGATATACTGTAGCTTCTCCTACACACACTATAGATACCAGACTGTATATGGATATACTGTAGCTTCTCCCACACACACTATAGATACCAGACTGTATATGGATATACTGTAGCTTCTCCTACACAACCTACACACACTATAGATACCAGACTGTATATAGATATACTGTAGCTTCTCCTACACACACTATAGATACCAGACTGTATATGGATATACTGTAGCTTCTCCCACACACACTATAGATACCAGACTGTATATGGATATACTGTAGCTTCTCCCACACACACTATAGATACCAGACTGCATATGGATATACTGTAGCTTCTCCTACACACACTATAGATACCAGACTGTATATGGATATACTGTAGCTTCTCCCACACACACTATAGATACCATACCATATATGAATGTATGTACAGTATACTACTATTGTTAATGTGTCATGTAGTGCACAGTTCCCCAACTGGTGGCCCGTCAAATTTACAGTCTACAAATGATCATGTTCCGGCCCACCGATCATGCGCTCAATCATTTTTTTGTTATTGCCTGCAGCTAAATCTAGTTGATGATCCCTGCTGTAGTGCATGTTTCTGAATGTATATATTCCATGTTTCCAGAGGCTGATTAGTTCAGATGGGATGTCCATGGTGAACGGTACGACAGGACTCCACGGAGAGGAAGAGTACTGGACAGAGGGGGGGGTGTCAGTCTCCCAGCTCCAAGGAAGACCCTCCTCCCCCCAGGCCCCTTCCCTACCCCAGGGACAGGCCCCCACCCAGAGACAGGTCAGCACAGAACACAGAATTACATGGATAGTATATACTGGTAGTATATTGTACAATTGCTTGGCGATGGGAATTTAAAATTGATATCCTCCAGGGATCCATCTTAGTGTCTGCTAATGCTAAAATGTTATGTAAATGTGTGTCTGTTAATATTCAAGTGGATGCAGATGATTCTGTAACTGTTGTTTCTACACTGGGTCAAAACAAGCAATGTGATTGGTTGAGAAGCGTTCTATGTGATTGGTGATCGCTTAGGTCACTTTGTTTTTGCCCATTCTAACGTTCAATTGAACAGTAACTGAATGCCTCGATGCCTGCCTGCCTGCTTTATAAAGCAAGCCACAGCTACGTGACTCACTGTCTGTAGGAGTGATCTATTTTCATGAACGGGGTAGTGTACCTAATAAACTGTCTACTGAGCACATATATATATATATATATATATATATGTATGTGTGTGTGTGTGTGTATATATATATGTGTGTGTGTATATATATATGTGTGTGTGTATATATATATGTGTGTGTGTGTGTATATATATATGTGTGTGTGTGTGTATATATATATATGTGTGTGTGTATATATATATATGTGTGTGTGTATATATATATATGTGTGTGTGTATATATATATACGTGTATGTGTATATATATATGCTCAGTAGACAGTTTATTATCTACACACACTGTATGTAGATAATATACAGGTCATGTAGATAATATACATGTCATGTAGTTAATATACAGGTAATGCATGTATCTCTATGCAGGTCAGTGAGCACTACTCCAATACCCTGCCCGTCCGCAGGCCCCAGCCTGCCAAGAACAAGACCTCTGTTGGTAAGAGAACTTAAGCTAACACTGCTAGTCTCTGGAAGATAACTGTATTCTGTTACGTTACTGTCTGGTAAGAGAACCGTATACTGCCAGCGTCACGTAAACAGGTTAATCTCCTCAAAGCAGATAGGAATAACAATGACGTTGTGAATCAGCTAGTCTTAGTAACCAAGTTAGCACCTAACATAGCATCTTCCTTAGTAAAAACTCTTCCAGGAGCCACATTGTGCTGTGTAGCGTGACACTGATGTCCCCCTTCTCCACCCTGGCCCCAGGTGAGACCCGTACCCTGCCCAGGTCTAGCTCCATGGCAGCGGGGCTGGAGAAGAACGGTCGTGCCCGTGTCCAGGCCATCTTCTCCCACGCGGCCGGAGACAACAGCACCCTGCTCAGCTTCTCTGAGGGAGACGTCATCACCCTGCTGGTCCCAGAGGCCCGTGACGGATGGCACTATGGGGAGAACGAGAAGAACAAGATGTAAGTGTCTGTCTGTCACAGAGACATGGAATGATAGCTTGTGTGTTCAGTAGTACATATCAATGGAGGCTGCTGAGGGGAGGACGGCTCATAATAATGTCTGGAACGGAGTCAATGGAATGGCATCAAACACATGGAAACCATGGAAACAATGTGTTTGATACCATTCCACTTACTCCGCTCCAGCCATTACAACGAGCCCGTCCTCCCCAATGAAGGTGTCACCAACCTCCTGTGCTGCATATTAACCGGTGGACTGACATTCAGAACTGAGGATTTAGTTAAAAGTCTTTGGTTAAACATCAATGCGTGATTTCCACGGAAGTCAGAGTTAACCGCAGATCTCAAGAGGATTCAGATCTAATGTAGTTTCCAGCGTGCGTCTTCATCTTAACTAATTTTACCTGTTTCCCCCCTCAGGCGTGGCTGGTTCCCCTTCTCTTACACACGGGTGCTGCCAGAGAGTGAGAAGGAGAAGCTCCAGGTGAAGTAAGTAGATAATATCCTAGCCAGTACTACACCATTCAGGTGAAGTAAGGAGATAATATCCTAGCCAGTACTATACCATTCAGGTGAAGGAAGGAGATAATATCCTAGCCAGTACTATACCATTCAGGTGAAGGAAGGAGATAATATCCTAGCCAGTACTATACCATTCAGGTGAAGGAAGGAGATAATATCCTAGCCAGTACTACACCATTCAGGTGAAGGAAGGAGATAATATCCTAGCCAGTACTACACCATTCAGGTGAAGGAAGGAGATAATATCCTAGCCAGTACTATACCATTCAGGTGAAGTAAGGAGATAATATCCTAGCCAGTACTACACCGTTCAGGTGAAGGAAGGAGATAATATCCTAGCCAGTACTATACCATTCAGGTGAAGTAAGGAGATAATATCCTAGCCAGTACTACACCGTTCAGGTGAAGTAAGGAGATAATATCCTAGCCAGTACTACACCATTCAGGTGAAGGAAGGAGATAATATCCTAGCCAGTACTATACCATTCAGGTGAAGTAAGGAGATAATATCCTAGCCAGTACTATACCATTCAGGTGAAGGAAGTAGATAATATCCTAGCCAGTACTACACCATTCAGGTGAAGGAAGTAGCTAATATCCTAGCCAGTACTACACCATTCAGGTGAAGTAAGTAGATAATATCATAGCCAGTACTATACCATTCAGGTGAAGGAAGTAGATAATGTCCTAGCCAGTACTACACCATTCAGGTGAAGGAAGGAGATAATATCCTAGCCAGTACTACACCATTCAGGTGAAGGAAGGAGATAATATCCTAGCCAGTACTACACCATTCAGGTGAAGGAAGGAGATAATATCCTAGCCAGTACTATACCATTCAGGTGAAGTAAGGAGATAATATCCTAGCCAGTACTACACCATTCAGGTGAAGGAAGGAGATAATATCCTAGCCAGTACTACACCATTCAGGTGAAGGAAGTAGATAATATCCTAGCCAGTACTACACCATTCAGGTGAAGGAAGTAGCTAATATCCTAGCCAGTACTACACCATTCAGGTGAAGTAAGTAGATAATATCATAGCCAGTACTATACCATTCAGGTGAAGGAAGTAGATAATGTCCTAGCCAGTACTACACCATTCAGGTGAAGGAAGGAGATAATATCCTAGCCAGTACTATACAGTTCAGGTGAAGGAAGGAGATAATATCCTAGCCAGTACTATACCATTCAGGTGAAGGAAGTAGATAATGTCCTAGCCAGTACTACACCATTCAGGTGAAGTAAGGAGATAATATCCTAGCCAGTACTGTACCATTCAGGTGAAGTAAGTAGATAATATCCTAGCCAGTACTGTACCATTCAGGTGAAGGAAGGAGATAATATCCTAGCCAGTACTGTACCATTCAGGTGAAGTAAGTAGATAATATCCTAGCCAGTACTGTACCATTCAGGTGAAGGAAGGAGATAATATCCTAGCCAGTACTATACCATTCAGGTGAAGTAAGTAGATAATATCCTAGCCAGTACTGTACCATTCAGGTGAAGGAAGGAGATAATATCCTAGCCAGTACTACACCATTCAGGTGAAGTAAGGAGATAATATCCTAGCCAGTACTGTACCATTCAGGTGAAGTAAGTAGATAATATCCTAGCCAGTACTATACCATTCAGGTGAAGTAAGGAGATAATATCCTAGCCAGTACTACACCATTCAGGTGAAGTAAGGAGATAATATCCTAGCCAGTACTACACCATTCAGGTGAAGTAAGTAGATAATATCCTAGCCAGTACTACACCATTCAGGTGAAGTAAGTAGCTAATATCCTAGCCAGTACAATACAGTTCAGGTGAAGGAAGGAGATAATATCCTAGCCAGTACTGTACCATTCAGGTGAAGTAAGTACATAATATCCTAGCCAGTACTACACCATTCAGGTGAAGGAAGGAGATAATATCCTAGCCAGTACTATACAGTTCAGGTGAAGGAAGGAGATAATATCCTAGCCAGTACTACACCGTTCAGGTGAAGGAAGGAGATAATATCCTAGCCAGTACTGTACCATTCAGGTGAAGTAAGGAGATAATATCCTAGCCAGTACTACACCATTCAGGTGAAGTAAGTAGATAATATCCTAGCCAGTACTACACCATTCAGGTGAAGTAAGTAGATACTATCCTAGCCAGTACTATACCATTCAGGTGAAGTAAGTAGATAATATCCTAGCCAGTACTGTACCATTCAGGTGAAGGAAGGAGATACTATCCTAGCCAGTACTACACCATTCAGGTGAAGTAAGGAGATAATATCCTAGCCAGTACTGTACCATTCAGGTGAAGTAAGTAGATAATATCCTAGCCAGTACTATACCATTCAGGTGAAGTAAGGAGATAATATCCTAGCCAGTACTACACCATTCAGGTGAAGTAAGGAGATAATATCCTAGCCAGTACTACACCATTCAGGTGAAGTAAGTAGATAATATCCTAGCCAGTACTACACCATTCAGGTGAAGTAAGTAGCTAATATCCTAGCCAGTACTATACAGTTCAGGTGAAGGAAGGAGATAATATCCTAGCCAGTACTGTACCATTCAGGTGAAGTAAGTACATAATATCCTAGCCAGTACTACACCATTCAGGTGAAGGAAGGAGATAATATCCTAGCCAGTACTATACAGTTCAGGTGAAGGAAGTAGATAATATCCTAGCCAGTACTGTATCATTCAGGTGAAGTAAGGAGATAATATCCTAGCCAGTACTACACCATTCAGGTGAAGTAAGTAGATAATATCCTAGCCAGTACTACACCATTCAGGTGAAGTAAGTAGATACTATCCTAGCCAGTACTGTACCATTCAGGTGAAGTAATTAGATAATATCCTAGCCAGTACTACACCATTCAGGTGAAGTAAGTAGATACTATCCTAGCCAGTACTGTACCATTCAGGTGAAGTAAGTAGATAATATCCTAGCCAGTACTACACCATTCAGGTGAAGGAAGGAGATAATATCCTAGCCAGTACTATACAGTTCAGGTGAAGGAAGGAGATAATATCCTAGCCAGTACTGTACCATTCAGGTGAAGTAAGGAGATAATATCCTAGCCAGTACTACACCATTCAGGTGAAGTAAGTAGATAATATCCTAGCCAGTACTACACCATTCAGGTGAAGTAAGTAGATACTATCCTAGCCAGTACTGTACCATTCAGGTGAAGTAATTAGATAATATCCTAGCCAGTACTACACCATTCAGGTGAAGTAAGTAGATACTATCCTAGCCAGTACTGTACCATTCAGGTGAAGTAAGTAGATAATATCCTAGCCAGTACTACACCATTCAGGTGAAGTAATTAGATAATATCCTAGCCAGTACTACACCATTCAGGTGAAGTAAGTAGATACTATCCTAGCCAGTACTGTACCATTCAGGTGAAGTAAGTAGATACTATCCTAGCCAGTACTGTACCATTCAGGTGAAGTAAGTAGATAATATCCTAACCAGTACTGTACCATTCAGGTGAAGTAAGTAGATAATATCCTAGCCAGTACTACACCATTCAGGTGAAGTAAGTAGATAATATCCTAGCCAGTACTGTACCATTCAGGTGAAGTAATTAGATACTATCCTAGCCAGTACTACACCATTCAGGTGAAGTAAGTAGATAATATCCTAGCCAGTACTGTACCATTCAGGTGAAGTAAGTAGATAATATCCTAGCCAGTACTATACCATTCAGGTGAAGGAAGGAGATAATATCCTAGCCAGTACTATACCATTCAGGTGAAGTAAGTAGATAATATCCTAGCCAGTACTATACCATTCAGGTGAAGGAAGGAGATAATATCCTAGCCAGTACTGTACCATTCAGGTGAAGTAAGTAGATAATATCCTAGCCAGTACTACACCATTCAGGTGAAGTAAGGAGATAATATCCTAGCCAGTACTGTACCATTCAGGTGAAGTAAGTAGATAATATCCTAGCCAGTACTATACCATTCAGGTGAAGTAAGTAGATACTATCCTAGCCAGTACTGTACCATTCAGGTGAAGTAAGTAGATAATATCCTAGCCAGTACTATACCATTTAGGCTGGAACAATAATATGATAATGTCAATTTAAAATATATATATATATATATTTCACCTTTATTTAACCAGGTAGGCTAGTTGAGAACAAGTTCTCATTTACAATTGCGACCTGTCCAAGATAAAGCAAAGCAGTTCGACACATACAACAACACAGAGTTACACATGGAGTAAAACAAACATACAGTCAATAATACAGTAGAAAAATAAGTCTATATACAATGTGAGCAAATGAGGTGAGATAAGGGAGGTAAAGGCAAAAAGGCCATGGTGGCAAAGTAAATACAATATAGCAAGTAAAACACTGGAATGGTAGATTTGCAATGGAAGAATGTGCAAAGTAGAGATAGAAATAATGGGGTGCAAAAGGAGCAAAATAAATGAATAAATACAATAGGAGGAGAGGTAGTTGTTCCATCTCTTCACGTTCAGTAAAGATTGATTTGATTGGCTGAATGATCGCTGTCCCCTCCAGTCTGCACCATGGGAAGAGCAGCAGTACCGGAAACCTGCTGGAGAGCGACATGTCTCTGCCCATGCCCGACTACGGCCTGACTGCCCGCCTGCTGGCACAGAGCCTGGCACAGAGCAGACCCAGGCCCTACAGCATGGCAGGCTTTACCACACAGGTCAGTGTTTGTGAGCGAACACGCAGTCGGACAGATGCTGACACACAGATGGATAGACGCTGACACACACCAGGCCACGGCCCTACACCATTTTCTCTACACAACTGAAACAGACAGCCATATACTTCTAAAGACACACGACAAACACAATCTCCCACTCAGAACACGCCCTCTTCCCAGTAATCCACTGTGGTTGATTCAGTCTGGAGAGTAGAGGTGTCTGGTCTGATTGGCTATCTGGAGGACTCCAGACAGAATCTCCCACTCAGAACACACCATCTTCCCAGTAATTCACTGTGGTTGATTCAGTCTGGAGAGTAGAGGTGTCTGGTCTGATTGGCTATCTGGAGGACTCCAGACAGAATCTCCCACTCAGAACACACCATCTTCCCAGTAATCCACTGTGGTTGATTCAGTCTGGAGAGTAGAGGTGTCTGGTCTGATTGGCTATCTGGAGGACTTCAGACAGAATCTTCCACTCAGAACACACCATCTTCCCAGTAATCCACTGTGGTTGATTCAGTCTGGAGAGTAGAGGTGTCTGGTCTGATTGGCTATCCGGAGGACTCCAGACAGAATCTCCCACTCAGAACACACCATCTTCCCAGTAATCCACTGTGGTTGATTCAATCTGGAGGGTAGAGGTGTCTGGTCTGATTGGCTATCTGGAGGACTCCAGACAGAATCTCCCACTCAGAACACACCATCTTCCCAGTAATCCACTGTGGTTGATTCAGTCTGGAGAGTAGAGGTGTCTGGTCTGATTGGCTATCTGGAGGACTCCAGACAGAATCTCACACTCTGAACACACCATCTTCCCAGTAATTCACTGTGGTTGATTCAGTCTGGAGAGTAGAGGTGTCTGGTCTGATTGGCTATCTGGAGGACTCCAGTCAGTTTGCTGTATTGTTCTGTTAACACTATGTACTGTAAGGAGTAATACTGCAGGAGAACACAGGGATATAGAGTAGGAATGTGGCTCTAGCGCCATCTGCTGGAGGTTCTCTATCAATAACTGCTTTTATACGAGAGTTTCTGACAGTACATCTATAAAATAGACACTGTGTGAATGATCATACACGACCATACTTGTAGCTCCCGAGTGGCGCAGCGGTCCGAGGCACTGCATCTCAGTGCTAGAGGCATCACTACAGATCCTGGTTCGATTCCAGACTATCCCAACCAGCTGTGATTGGGAATCCCATAGGGTGGCGCACAATTGGCCCAGCGTTGTTAGGGTTTGGCCTGGGGTAGGCCGTCATTGTAAATAATAATTTGTTCTTAACTGACTTTCCTAGTTAAAATGAATTTTAAAAATGTAAAATGAAAATACAGTTACTCACAGTAATTGATGTATCATTAGGCCATGCTAATGTTATCTTTGTAAGGTGTTAACTATTAACGGCAGGATTTGTGAGATTTAGGAATGAGCTGTGTGTTAAGGAGTGTTCTAATGTAGGAATGAACTGTGTGTTAAGGAGTGTTCTAATGTAGGAATGAACTGTGTGTTAAGGAGTGTTCTAATGTAGGAATGAACTGTGTGTTAAGGAGTGTTCTAATGTAGGAATAAACTGTGTGTTGTGGAGTGTTCTAATGTAGGAATGAACTGTGTGTTAAGGAGTGTTCTAATGTAGGAATGAACTGTGTGTTAAGGAGTGTTCTAATGTAGGAATGAACTGTGTGTTAAGGAGTGTTCTAATGTAGGAATGAACTGTGTGTTAAGGAGTGTTCTAATGTAGGAATGAACTGTGTGTTAAGGAGTGTTCTAATGTAGGAATGAACTGTGTGTTAAGGAGTGTTCTAATGTAGGAATGAACTGTGTGTTAAGGAGTGTTCTAATGTAGGAATGAACTGTGTGTTAAGGAGTGTTCTAATGTAGGAATGAACTGTGTGTTAAGGAGTGTTCTAATGTAGGAATGAACTGTGTGTTAAGGAGTGTTCTAATGTAGGAATGAACTGTGTGTTAAGGAGTGTTCTAATGTAGGAATGAACTGTGTGTTAAGGAGTGTTCTAATGTAGGAATGAACTGTGTGTTAAGGAGTGTTCTAATGTAGGAATGAACTGTGTGTTAAGGAGTGTTCTAATGTAGGAATGAACTGTGTCATGATAATGCTCTTTTCCATTTCAGCCTGCCCTTGAGGACTATGACAGTCGCTTTGCTGCTGCAAGGTAAGAACCTTATTATCAACCTCCCTGAACTACTGACCTGGTAGTTACACTGAGTGGTATGAATGACTGATCACCATGTAGTATGAATGTGAACTACTGTACTGACCTGGTAGTTACACTGAGTGGTATGAATGACTGATCACCATGTAGTATGAATGTGAACTACTGTACTGACCTGGTAGTTACACTGAGTGGTATGAATGACTGATCACCATGCAGTATGAATGTGAACTACTGTACTGACCTGGTAGTTACACTGAGTGGTATGAATGTGAACTACTGTACTGACCTGGTAGTTACACTGAGTGGTATGAATGTGAACTACTGTACTGACCTGGTAGTTACACTGAGTGGTATGAATGTGAACTACTGTACTGACCTGGTAGTTACACTGAGTGGTATGAATGACTGATCACCATGCAGTATGAATGTGAACTACTGTACTGACCTGGTAGTTACACTGAGTGGTATGAATGACTGATCACCATGCAGTATGAATGTGAACTACTGTACTGACCTGGTAGTTACACTGAGTGGTATGAATGACTGATCACCATGCAGTATGAATGTGAACTACTGTGGCGGGCCAGGCGCAGTGCGCGCTAACCAAAGTTGCCAGGTGCACGGTGTTTCCGTGTTGCTGGCTTCCGGGTTGGATGCGCACTGTGTCAAGAAGCAGTGCGGCTTGGTTGGTTGTGTATCGGAGAACGCATGACTTTCGACCTTCGTCTCTCCCGAGCCCGTACGGGAGTTGTAGTGATGAGACAAGATAGTAGCTACTAACAGTTGGATACCACGAAATTGGGGAGAAAAAGGGGGTACAAATTCAAATTTAAAAAAATAAATACACAGCACTGACTAGACTGGGATATGAGAGGAAAAATAAAACTACAATGAACAAAAATATAAGCGCAACATGAGTTACAGTTCATAAGGAAATCAGTCCATTGGAATAAGTTCATTAGGCCCTAGTCTATGGATTTCACATGACTGGGAATACAGATTATGCATCTGTTGGTCAGAGATACCTTAAACAAACAGTAGGGGAGTAGATCAGAAAACCAGTCAGTATCTGGTGTGAACATCATTTACCTCATGCAGTACGACATCACCTTCCCATAGAGTTGATCATCTGTTGGTCAGAGATACCTTAAACAAAACAGTAGGGGAGTAGATCAGAAAACCAGTCAGTATCTGGTGTGAACATCATTTACCTCATGCAGCACGACATCACCTTCCCATAGAGTTGATCATCTGTTGGTCAGAGATACCTTAAACAAAACAGTAGGGGAGTAGATCAGAAAACCAGTCAGTATCTGGTGTGAACATCATTTACCCCATGCAGTACGACATCACCTTCCCATAGAGTTGATCATCTGTTGGTCAGAGATACCTTAAACAAAACAGTAGGGGAGTAGATCAGAAAACCAGTCAGTATCTGGTGTGAACATCATTTACCCCATGCAGTACGACATCACCTTCCCATAGAGTTGATCATCTGTTGGTCAGAGATACCTTAAACAACACAGTAGGGGAGTAGATCAGAAAACCAGTCAGTATCTGGTGTGAACATCATTTACCTCATGCAGTACGACATCACCTTCCCATAGAGTTGATCAGGCTGTTGATTGAGGCCTGTGGAATAGCTGTGCAAAGTTGCTGGATATTGGCGGGACCCCTGGAACGCGCTGTCGTACACGTCGATCCAGAGCATCCCAAACCTGCTCAATGGATGACATGTTTGGTGCGTATGCAGGCCATGGAAGAACTGGCACATTTCCAGCCTCCAGGAATTGTGTACAGAACCTTGCGACATGGGGGCCGTACATTATCTTGCTGAAACACGAGGTGATGGCGGTGGATGAATGGAACAACAATCGGCCTCAGGATCTCGACATGGTATCTCTATGCATTCAATTTGCCATCGATTCAAATGCAATTTTGTTCGTTGTCCTTAGCTTATGCCTGCCCATACCATAACCCCTCCGCCACCATGGGGCACTCTGTTCACAACGTTGACATCAGCAAACCGCTCACCTACACAACATCGTGTCTGCAATCTGCCAGGTACAGTTGAAACCAGGACTCATCTGTGAAGAGCACACTTCTCCAGTGTGCCATTGGCCAGCGAAGTCTGTTACGATGCCTGTCAGGTCAAGACCCTAATTAGGACTACAAGTATGCATATGAGCTTCCCTGAGACTGTTTCTGACAGTTTTTGCAGAAGTTCTTCGATTGTGCAAAGCCTCGGTTTCATCAGCTGTCTGGGTTGGCTGGTCTCAGACGATCCCGCAGGTGAAGAAGCTGGATGTGGAGGTCCTGGGCTGGCGTGGTTACACGTGGTCTGTGGTTACACGTGGTCTGTGGTTACACGTGGTCTGTGGTTGTGAGGCCGGTTGGACGTACTGCCAAATACTCCAAAACGACATTGGACGCGGCTTATGGTAGAGAAATGAACATAAAATTCTCTGGCAACAGCTCTTGTGGACATTCCTGCAGTCAGCATGCCAATTTCACACTCCCTCAAAACTTTTGGGACATCTGTAGCATTGTGTTGTGTGACTGCACATTTTAGAGTGACCTTTTATTGTCAACAGCACAAGATGCACCTGTGTAATGATAAGGCTGTTTAATTAGCTTCTTGATATGCCACACCTGTCAGGTGGATGGATTATCCTGGCAAAAAGAAATGCTCACTAACAGGGAGGTAAACAAATTTGTGCACAGAATTTGAGAGAAATAAGCTGTTTTGTGCGTATGAAAAAATTGGGGGAACTTCTATTTCAGCTCATGAAACATGGGACCAACACTTTACATGTTGTGTTTATATTTTTGTTCAGTGTAGATCATTAAAGACCAATATTGCTTTGATGTGGAAGTTTAGCTGTTTAGTTTGAGTTCAAACTTGGAGACACTGCAGCTCTTCAGGCTTTGGATAAAAGTGTCTGCTAAATGGCATATATTATATAAGACCAGTCTTGGATGTCCAGCTCTGAGGAAGCTTTCATTTCTCCTCTTTTGGGGTCTTGCTTGCTTTTTCCTCAGACTCCATAGCTGCTATATTGACTTGTCATTTAATGACAACAGCATTTCATATAACTAGTGTCTAGAAGGTTTATTCTCCAACTGTTTCTGAGTCTATGTTTGTCTCTCAAACTGACTCTATCCCAAGTGGAATAGGGTTTCATTTGGGACAGAGTTAGTTTCTGTAATCCAATCAGAAGTCAGATCCACTGCTCTGGGAGGAGGGGTTAACCTAGGTTCATCCGAAGAGATTGATTTATTTCTGTCTGTCTGACAATGGGGAAGGTGTGTGTTTACTTGTATGTATGTGTCTTGTGACATATCGAATGACATCATTCTGACCTCATGTTGACATCACTGCTTGGTGAGGCTGGAGCTCTGATGAGCTCTGGTCTGGCGCTACAAGTGCTTCTACATAGAGTTTGATAGAGAGCTCTTTTTTGCATCTTTGCCATATTGGCTTCTGTGACAGCATTGGTAGCACCATTGAGGGATTTCTCCACTTGAAAGGAAAACTCCACCCAAAAGTGATCTTTTTGGTATTTGTTTCATTAGTACATTGTTGACGTAGTACCAAAAATGTTTTACTTGTCAACAATCAAGTTTTCAACATAAGTAACTTAAAAAAAACTGAAATCATACCCATCATATGATGCTGTATTTTATGGGGATGATTTCAGTTTTTTTTTAAGTTGCATATCTTGCTGACATGAACAACTTTTTGGGGACTATGCCAACAATGGACCAATGAAACAAATACCAAAAGATGGCTTTTGGGTGGAGTTTTCCTCTAAAAGAAATAAGGCAATTTCATCTTCTTCTTCTATTGACAGTCGGTTAACAAACTGAAATGATCAACACTGCCACCTGTAGTCTGTTGTCTGAACAGGTATAAATCCAAGGTTGGCTACATACAACCGCCTCCATTTATGATGTTTGTTCCGTAGTATCATTCATTGGCTGATCCCTCCTGATGACCTGGATAGAATTATGTGATCCTTCCATAATCAATAGGAAGTCCCACCCAGTTGACTACTTCAAAATGGTGAATGTCCTCAATGGAGCTGTCCATGCTAAAACAGGCTTCGTTGCACTTGAGCTGTCTATCCAAGTCTATGGTCGTTTCACATACTCCTTTTGTTCCTGAATATCTGATTCTGGGTCAGATCTTGTATTTATAGATCTAACAGGCCCAGGGTGTCTCCACCCTAGAGGCACTGAACTCATCTTACACCAGACCCCCACTGCCAACCAGATGACTTGGATTACCTCATCACAAATGGCCTCTAGGTTACTTGGATTGAATTTGCATATTGTTCAAAAAGACAAGTGATTCTGTGAAACATTTAAATATCAATACA
Source organism: Oncorhynchus mykiss (assembly GCF_057628025.1). Lineage (NCBI taxonomy): Eukaryota > Metazoa > Chordata > Actinopteri > Salmoniformes > Salmonidae > Oncorhynchus > Oncorhynchus mykiss. Next base: position 73,006,756 of record NC_143034.1, on the reverse strand, counting down.
TTCCATTTCTTTACCCTTCAAAAGTTTGTTTTCTTTCTATCATCATTAATATTCAGATAGATATAGAGGCCTGGGTTGTGTTCATTAGGTTACCAAATGGAGGAAAACTGACAAACAAGTGGTACGAACCTGGACTTGTACAATAAGAAATGCAAATGTCTGTTGCAAAGCGTTTTGTGTGTCCTAATGAACATGACCCTGATGAAGGGAGTCCCATCTCGGTAACTATGGCAGCCAGGTGTGTTTTGGTGTGGGAGGTTTAGGTGGGAGGGAAGTACTTGCTACTCGTGTGTGTGTGTGTTTGAGATGGATGACACTGCAGTCTGACTGTGCAGAATCACTGATCTTAAACTAACTACTGATCACTACTCATTGTGTGATCAAGATGAGTGATTCTGTGCCTTGCCTTGTTCAAACTGATCCACTCAAAACACACTGATGGTACAGCACCCCTCTCCTCCCTACACCGCTCCGCCCAAATCCACCCCTGCCTGCCTGCCCTCCTTGCCTTGTGGCTGTCTTGTCCCTCCATCTTCTCTCGAAGTGTGTCTCTTCTCTTCCCACCTGGCAAGCTTCCTTTCTCTTTGTTCCTTGTTCCACAGTTCTGATCCCGATGGCAAATTGATTTCGACAGTGTGAGAACAGACAGACAGAGACAGCTCCCTACCGGATAGCACAGGGGCCGCCCCCTCTCTCCCCCCCCCCCCCCCCCCCCCCCCCTTTCAGTCTCTTCCCAACAATCTCACCCCTTAGTCTCTCCACCTCAATCTCACCCCTTAGTCTCTCCCTCTTAGTCTCCTCCCTGTCTCTCCCCCTTAGTCTCCTCCCTGTCTCTCCTCCCTGTCTCTCCCCCTCAGTCTCCTCCCTGTCTCTCCCCCTCAGTCTCCTCCCTGTCTCTCCCCGTTAGTCTCCTCCCTGTCTCTCCCCCTCAGTCTCCACCCTGTATCCCCCCTCCTCCCCCTTGCTTCCACGCACTCCTTCTCCAAGTGGAAGAGCTCCAAGTCTCATCCCTCCTTTCTGTCCTTTCTTCCTCTCCTTGATCCCTCCTTCACTCCTTCCTTCCTCGGGTCGGTGGCGGTGACAGTGGCGGTTGGTGGGTAGAGGATGAGGAGGGCGCTGAGAGGGAGAGCCAGGGAGAAGCCCGTCCACCAATCGGCTTGCAGCGTTTCCCACTCTGAACTCTAAACTTTGAACTTCTCTATCTAATCAATGTCCGTGCGAGAGACAAAATGGACACTACTAAACTCTCAATCTCAAACAAGAGACTGCCTTTGCCACTGCTTGTCTTTGACTTTCATGCATGTACATGGTTGTGTCATTTTGTTAAATCTGAAAAGACATGTTCCTGTACGGTACAAGTGCCAAAAAGATCAACATTGTATACAGTCATTGTACTTCACTCAGCCACTGAACTGGACAAAACTGCTTTTCTAAAGCACGTGGAATGACTCAACATGATAATGGAGACTTCGGATGTGTCAAATGGAACCCTATTCCCTATGTACATTTGCCCAGGGCCCATTCTATGGGGAATAGGTGCTGTTTGTGACGTAGCCTTTGTTTGCATTGAGGCTGTGCAGATATTCTGTCTGTTGTTCCTTTGATATACACTATGTGGCGCTGCACTCATTGCCTGGTGTGACCTGTCAATGCTGAAGTCGATTTGAGGCTTTTTTTCTCGACGGTGTCATTATGCCTTACTTCTGAAATGTTTTTTTTTTTTCTGTGGTAGTTTAAATGTGCAACTTAGGTTGTGGAATATAAATATCTTAGTTTAACTTGGACACCCCTTTCAAATTCGACGCAAGAATCAACTTTTTGTTTTTATCAACTTTTGTCTGGGGGATCATTACCATCCAGGACGAATTTCGTATTTTCCTCTTTTTATGATTTTTAAAATCAAGATGATTATTTTGTTAAAAATAGAAATAAATGTTTCACAGTGCAAAATAAATAATATATCTGGTTTCAAATTCAGATCACACTATATACATCCAGTCCTTTCTAGGACCTCCTCCAAGCCATCCCATGAGTGGTCAGTCTGAAATATTCACTTTCCTTCAAATAGTCCTTGATGGAGCTCCGTTTGGACCTTTTCTGACCCCTGAATATGCTCTTTCAGCAGTTGGGGCAGTCATCATTGACCCCTCTACAACCATTTGAACCTTCCATGACCTTTGTCTAATTTTCTCCACAACTGCTGTGATCTAGTTGAAAGAAAGTACAAAACAATATGTTTAATAATATGATTATCATCGTATGTCCTGAGTGATTATGTCCTTTTTTTGGTCTTCATTTCTTTGAAAAAATGCGTTAAGTGTTGTTGTAAAAAAGATTTCCAGAAAAATATAAAATATTAATTTGAATAATATAAAAAGTCATTATCTTTGAGCATGCTACGGCGCAATGATCAGAAAATGTGATACTATTGAACTTTGACATTGAATGTATGGTGACTTTTTACAAAAAAAGTATTCTAAATAAAACATATCTATATATTAATAAACAGTTTGTTCAGAGGAGAGATCTGTTCTGTCAAATTAATGACTTAAAAAAAAATATATATATTTGAAATGATTTAATTTAATATTTTTTTCTATTTTGATTGACATCAGTATGTTTTGGACCAGTACTGGCCAAACATATGAAGTATTGTCTGTTGTCATGGCGTCTGCATCGTCCACACCTCACCCCTCCCTGTCCACCTCATCCTCTATGCACTACCTCTGGCGTCCCATAGCAACCAAGCTCTGATCGCCACGTCATCATGATGTGATTTGAACCATTTGAGTGTCAGTGTGTGTGGTGAATGTGTGTGTTTGTGAATGGCACTATAGATGTGTTCCTCTCCTTTCCTTCCTACCTCCTTTCCCTTCCTGCCTTCTCTCCTTTCCTTCCTGCCTCCTCTCCTTTCCTTCCTGCCCCCTCTCCTTTCCTTCCTGCCCCCTCTCCTTTCCTTCCTGCCTCCTCTTCTCTCCTTCCTGCCCCCTCTCCTTTCCTTCCTGCCTCCTCTCCTTTCCTTCCTGCCTCCTCTCCTTTCCTTCCTGCCCCCTCTCCTTTCCTTCCTGCCCCCTCTCCTTTCCTTCCTGCCCCCTCTCCTTTCCTTCCTGCCTCCTCTCCTTTCCTTCCTGCCTCCTCTCCTTTCCTTCCTGCCTCATCTCCTTTCCTTCCTGCCTCCTCTCCTTTCCTTCCTGCCCCCTCTCCTTTCCTTCCTGCCCCCTCTCCTTTCCTTCCTGCCCCCTCTCCTTTCCTTCCTGCCCCCTCTCCTTTCCTTCCTGCCCCCTCTCCTTTCCTTCCTGCCCCCTCTCCTCTCCTTCCTGCCCCCTCTCCTTTCCTTCCTGCCTCCTCTCCTTTCCTTCCTGCCCCCTCTCCTTCTTCAGACAGTATTTCTCTAGTTTTGCTGCCATGTGAATATAATCCTGGTTTGTTTGAACTTCCAGTTGTATTAGGGTTATAGCCTGAAGCCATAGGACACATCCTAGTACCCCCTGTGTATAGTCCTAGTACCCCCTGTGTATAGTCCTAGTACCCCCTGTGTATAGTCCTAGTAACCCCTGTATATAGTCCTAGTAACCCCTGTATATAGTCCTAGTACCCCCTGTGTAAAGTCCTAGTACCCCCTGTGTAAAGTCCTAGTACCCTGGTTGTGGAGACCTGTAGTAGAGAAGGTGCTGTGCTATAGCAGCCACACAAGTCCCATTGACAGCTCTGTGGTTAGGCTTTTTACACATCATCTCTGCAGACAAACATCAGGCTGTGACTTGGCTAAGTTGAGGGCATGAAAATGTGTATTGTCAGTCTTCCATCGTTCTTCACAGATCCAGTCCAAAGAGCTGGTTTCCCAGACACAGATGAATCCTGTAGTCTTGGAACAAAAAATAATCATTTCTCAAGCAACCATGATTTTTAAACCAGGAATAGTTTGCCTCCCAAATGGAACCCTAATCCCTTTATAGTGCGCTACTTTTGATCAGGACTCTGGTCTAAAGTAGTGCACTATATAGAGAATAGGGTTCCGTTGTGGACATGTACCAGGTTTAATTTGTGCCTGGGAAATGAACCCTATATCAGTTAACGTATGTTCATCTGACATCAGACTAACTAGCTGTGCCAATGCCTTTAAGAACTGTGACCTCACTATGCATGACTTCACTATGAGAGATGAGCTTTATGCACCCTATTCCCTACATAGTACACTCAAACGTAGTGCACTACATAGGGAATACGGTGCAGTTTTTGGATGCACACTAAGGCAGTCAAACCCAAGGGTTTTCTTTACCTTCCAGTTTGGGTCCAGAAATGTCCCGGTTCTGAAAGAACAGGACGTCAGTAAGTCACCAGCCTCCATCGCCGCTCGCTCACTCACTCAGCCAACCAACTAATCACACTCTCTCTGGTTCTCTCGGCTGTCATTGGCTGTCTGGCTTCAGTAAGGTGCTGGACATCCCTGTTTTGTTTTTTCCTTTTCCAACCTTCGACCTCTCTGATTGGCTTTCCTTCCTGAGGCGGGGTTTCTTCCGGCCAATCCAGGAGGCCCTGGGTTGCAAAATAATGTTTTTCCATGGAGGTAAACGTGTCAGAAGACTCTAAGTCCTTCTAACCCTGCCTGTCTGTTCTGTACTCTCAGAGTAAATGTTTAACACTTCACTCCAATAATAAGCACTACAGCATTGTTTGTTCTCGCCTGCATGCTGGCTCTAACATTCACTTTATAAATAATAACTACAGACACACATTGAGAAACAAAAGTATTTAGTCAGTGGAGAATGGCTACTGTTATTGTACTTTCTGGTTTCTATAGGGGTCACTATAATCTACCAAACAGAAAACTGAAGATAAATACCTTAGGGTGGGTGATGAGTTGGGATTAAGGGTTTGACCTAAGTGTCTTCCATGTGTGTTCTATCCAGACTAAACATCTCTCTTCCTTGCTCCCTCTCTCCACAGTGACCGAGCCCTGGAGATTTACTTCAGACAACCCATCAATGATGACAGATCAGCCCCTATATTCTACTAGCATGGGGCCTTCACAGCACCCCTGTAGGTCCCTGGCCTCTCACCCTCCCCCCACAGCACCCCTGTAGGTCCCTGGCCTCTCACCCTCCCCTGACAGCACCCCTGTAGATCCCTGGCCTCTCACCCTCCCCTCACAGCACCCTGTAGGTCCCTGGCCTCTCACCCTCCCCTCACAGCACCCCTGTAGATCCCTGGCCTCTCACCCTCCCCTGACAGCACCCCTGTAGGTCCCTGGCTTCTCACCCTCCCCTGACAGCACCCCTGTAGGTCCCTGGCCTCTCACCCTCCCCTCACAGCACCCCTGTAGGTCCCTGGCCTCTCACCCTCCCCTCACAGCACCCCTATAGGTCCCTGGCCTCTCACCCTCCCCTCACAGCACCCCTATAGGTCCCTGGCCTCTCACCCTCCCCTCACAGCACCCCTGTAGGTTCCTGGCCTCTCACCCTCCCCTCACAGCACCCCTATAGGTTCCTGGCCTCTCACCCTCCCCTCACAGCACCCCTATAGGTTCCTGGCCTCTCACCCTCCCCTCACAGCACCCCTGTAGGTCCCTGGGGCTCCCTGGCCTCCGATCCTCCTCTCACAACCCCCCTGTAGGCACCTGGGGGTCCTTGGCCCCCACCACCTCCCCCTAACCAGCTTGTGTGTCCCTGGCCCTTCGCCCTCCTCTTAAGACCCCTGTAGGTCTCTGGCCTCTAGTCACAATACTGATAATAATGAACATATATTTTTCATTTCTATGTTCCTGTAACTTAAATAATGTACAGCAAACTGTCTTAAGAGGTTGAAGGTAAATATTGAGAGGGAGGACAACGTGTGGTATGTATATAGGTTATATTACAGTAAATTGATAGTTACACTGGATGTAGATGTACAGTATAACATAAGTACATTTGTAAATACTTTTTTCATTTAAAACTATTACTTGATATTTTAAACCAAGTCTGCCCAACGCTCTTCCTGAAGATCTACCATCCTGTAGGTTTTCAATCCAACCGTAATCAAACATACCTGATTCCACTAGTTAAGGTCTGGGTGACCTGCTAATAATTAGAATCAGGTGAGTGAGTGAAAAAGTACAGGCCGGTAGGTCTTCAGGAAGAGGGTTGGGCAGCCCTGCAGCAGGCCTATATGCTAGCCTGGAACTGCTGTCAACTAGGATGGGCGTTAGGGAGGCTCCACCACTACACTTACACTGCCTTGCAAAAGTGTTCACACCCCTCGGATTTCCTCACATTTAGTTTGTACTAAGTGGGATTAATAATAAATAAAATATTTTTTTGTTGTCAACCATCTACACAAAATACTAAAATCAAAGTGTTTTATTGATTTAATATGAATAGAGATTACATAACGAAAATATCGTTGTTGCGTAAGTATTGAGCTCCCTAAGTCAATACATGTGATTTAGGGGGCGATTTACATCTGTGTCTTCCTGGGTAAGTCTTTTAAAGCTTTACACACCTGGATCATGCAATATTAGCCCATTTATTATGTTTAAAGTTCTTCAAGCTCTGTCAAGAAGTCTCAACTATTGATTTAAGCAGATTTATGTCAAACTGTAACTTGGCCACTCAGGAACATTCACTGTCTTCTTGGTAAAATACTCCAGTGTAGATTTGGCCTTGTGTTGTAGGTTATTGTCCTGCTGAAAAGTGAATTCCTCTCCCAGTGACTGGTGTAAAGCAGACTGAAGACTCAAGGATTTTGCATGTGCATAGCTTCATCCCGTTTCTTTTTATCCTGGAAAACTGCCCAGTATTTGCCGACGTCAAGCATACCCATAACATGATGCAGCCACCACCATGCTTAAAAATAAGGAGGCGGTTAGTTACTCCGTGTTGTTGGATTTGCCCCAAATGTAAGGCTTTGCAGTGTTTTTTTTAAAGTATAACTTAGTGTGCCTTGTTGCATACAACATGCATGTTTTGGAATATTTTTATTCTGTATATTTGTGCTGTTCTTTTCAATCTGCCATTGTAAGTCATTATTGTGGAGTCTCTACAATGTTGTTGGGCCAACCTCAGTTTTCTCCCATCACAGCTTTTTTTTTTATTCTGCTCCGGTGCCAACTTGTGTTATTTGTTAAGCCAAACTAATTTAGGCCTGAACAAAGGGGCTATATTTTAGTTATCTACTTTAATTCATCTTCAAAATAATCTTCCACTTTGACATTGGTGTATTTTGAGTCGATCGTTGACCCCCAAAAAATACAATTTGAATCCCACTTTGTAACACAAAATGGGAAGAAATCCAAGGGGTGTGAATACTTTTGCAAGGCACCGTAGATAGTTCATGTCTTCTTGCAGATTAAAAGGTGTCGGTTTGTTACACCAATCCATTTGTACATATCATGTTTTTTCCATAATAGACCTCAGTATTCTTTGATGAAAACACTGTACATTTGACATTGAACATCCTATAGATGGACTACTAACTTACAGTATGAGCATTGAATGAAGGCTTGCAGAAACCCAGTCAGATATGCATATCACCAACTCTTTCTTGTTCAGTCCATACCGATCTTCTTTGCAGTGAAAGGAGGTACCTTACAGCAATGTGTCCTCCAGCTAAGGCAGGGGGTCGTTTAGCAGCTCATGGAAATGCATAGTGATGTACAATGAATGTGATCAAACACAACTGCAAACATTAGCTAATGCTTCTGTACAGGCCATAGACCACCATAGATAACACCATATTGTCTAGGAGTCGTGAAACAGTATGCCCAGTAACATGGGGACTGTGCCTTCTGTCTGCCTGTCGTTTCCTATGCAGCTTCAGGGTAAATCATCATCCTAAAACACTGCTATAAGCAAAGGGCACATGTATCACTTTTATCTGGCTATTGTTTGTTATATTGTTTCTTCAGAATGTCACAAATGTTATTTTCTTTGATTTAGACTTTTCTAAAATGTTTGATCAGTCTGCTAAGTAATTCTACTGTAAACAAAATGTTATTGTTGCTTGAATACGTTAAACTACTACTGTACTGTACTACATACTCTAATGGTAGAATACAAAAATGGAGAAATGCTATGAATTCCCTTCTACATTTTTTTTTCTTTTTAAAGTGAATATTATAACTTTATAATAAGATGTTAGCTAGCTACAGTAGAAATAATAGCTGATATGATTTGACGTTCAGATCTAGTTTCCCCACCTCAGAATAACAAAATAGAATGTTATTGTCATAGTGTGATCATGCTGACTCAGTATTATACACTGTAGGCCTATCTGAAACCACACCCTGTTCCCTTTAGTGCACTACTATTGGTCAGAGCCAATCTGGGCACTACGTAGGTAATAGGATGCCATTTTGGACACTTATTGATTGTCTTCAATAGGGGTCAGAGAATGGACAGTAGTCACGCTGGTTAGTGTGGAGGTATGAGAGAGAGAGAAACTGATATGAGTGTAAGAATCGGAGTCTCAACAGATACCACTGGTTGGATTCAACTTTAGACGACTGTTTGCGAACAGGTAAACCACTGGCTAGGCACACCAGAAGGGTTTCAAATACATTTTATACGGTTTTATAATATTTTCTCACTCTGTTCCTGTATCTGTATATCTGTACAAAAATGACCTTTGTACACATTCATGACCTTGTATGAAATAAAACAATTGGACACAAGAAGTGTGTGCTAACTACTGCTATTCATGTCAGAAACAAAGGATGATGACCTGGGTTGTGTTCAGTAGAGCATACCATGATCTTATGAAGAACTGGGTTGTGTTCAGTAGAGCACACCATGATGATCTGGGTTATGTTCAGTAGAGCACACCGCGACTATATGAAGAACTGGGTTGTGTTCAGTAGAGCACACCGCGACCATATGAAGAACTGGGTTGTGTTCAGTAGAGCACACCATGATGACCTGGGTTGTGTTCAGTAGAGCATACCATGATGACCTGGGTTGTGTTCAGTAGAGCATACATACCATGATGACCTGGGTTGTGTTCAGTAGAGCATACATACCATGATGACCTGGGTTGTGTTTAGTAGAGCATACCATGATGACCTGGGTTGTGTTTAGTAGAGCATACCATGATGACCTGGGTTGTGTTTAGTAGAGCATACCATGATGACCTGGGTTGTGTTCAGTAGAGCATACCATGATCGTATGATGACCTGGGTTGTGTTCAGTAGAGCATACCATGATGACCTGGGTTGTGTTCAGTAGAGCATACCATGATGACCTGGGTTGTGTTCAGTAGAGCACACCATGATGACCTGGGTTGTGTTCAGTAGAGCACACCATGATGACCTGGGTTGTGTTCAGTAGAGCACACCATGATGACCTGGGTTGTGTTCAGTAGAGCATACCATGATGACCTGGGTTGTGTTGAGTAGAGCATACCATGATGACCTGGGTTGTGTTCAGTAGAGCATACCATGATGACCTGGGTTGTGTTCAGTAGAGCATACCATGATGACCTGGGTTGTGTTCAGTAGAGCATACCATGATGACCTGGGTTGTGTTCAGTAGAGCATACCATGATGACCTGGGTTGTGTTCAGTAGAGCACACCATGATGACCTGGGTTATGTTCAGTAGAGCATACCATGATCGTATGATGACCTGGGTTGTGTTCAGTAGAGCATACCATGATGACCTGGGTTGTGTTCAGTAGAGCATACCATGATGACCTGGGTTGTGCTCAGTAGAGCATACCATGATGACCTGGGTTGTGTTCAGTAGAGCACACCATGATGACCTGGGTTGTGTTCAGTAGAGCACACCATGATGACCTGGGTTGTGTTCAGTAGAGCACACCATGATGACCTGGGTTGTGTTCAGTAGAGCACACCATGATGACCTGGGTTGTGTTCAGTAGAGCACACCATGATGACCTGGGTTGTGTTCAGTAGAGCATACCATGATGACCTGGGTTGTGTTCAGTAGAGCACACCATGATGACCTGGGTTGTGTTCAGTAGAGCATACCATGATGACCTGGGTTGTGTTCAGTAGAGCATACCATGATGACCTGGGTTGTGTTCAGTAGAGCATACCATGATGACCTGGGTTGTGTTCAGTAGAGCATACCATGATGACCTGGGTTGTGTTCAGTAGAGCATACCATGATGACCTGGGTTGTGTTCAGTAGAGCACACCATGATGACCTGGGTTATGTTCAGTAGAGCATACCATGATCGTATGATGACCTGGGTTGTGTTCAGTAGAGCATACCATGATGACCTGGGTTGTGTTCAGTAGAGCATACCATGATGACCTGGGTTGTGTTCAGTAGAGCATACCATGATGACCTGGGTTGTGTTCAGTAGAGCACACCATGATGACCTGGGTTGTGTTCAGTAGAGCACACCATGATGACCTGGGTTGTGTTCAGTAGAGCACACCATGATG